>NC_081183.1:28999610-29288227 GCF_029867415.1 Vicia villosa | reverse complement strand
CTTCGAGATTCTTGATGCTTGTCTCGGATTCCATCTCTTCTGACTGAAATAAACAGCGAGGAGATGAGAAATCCGTCATGAGAACCTGTTATGAAATGTGTATGACTGGATGCCATGTGTATGCAATGTATGAAATGTATGTGCAATGTATATGAATGCAATGTATGAAATGTATATGCAATGCATGAAGTGAAATGTGTGTGCAATGTTTCAAGGATCTTAGAGTTTATATTTGTTAAAGAAGAAACAAACGTTAGTTAATCAATTTATTTCTCTCTTTTTTTTTTGCTTGTTTTTTTCTTTGCCTCATTTGGGCTTACAAGACAGAAATAAAATGAAATGATCCTTCAGGTCTCCCGTGGACGCTTTTTCTTTGCCCCCAGGAATGTGTTGATCTGCTGTTCTTCTTGAAGCTGTCCGGTGAGCTCCAATATCCTTCTCTCATAGTCTTGACAGTATGATTTGAAGGTATCTCTTTCCTCTTTGAGTTGAACCCAAGATTTTTGCAACTCTTCTAGGTCAGTTGGCATGTCCGGGTGTAGAATAACTTGAGGTTCATATCCTTCGACCTCTGGTTCAATAGTCACAGGTAGAACAGCAGGATATGGCATAAGGAGTTTCTGAGCATGAGTGCGGCCCCATCTGAGGTAGGGTTCCATAGGAATAGAATTCCATTGCCCCAGAGTTTTGCTTTCTATTCTATAGACACTGCCCCATGCATGTATGAACCTTCGTCGGTGTCTATGAGAATCATTCTCGTAATCAAACATAATGCCATGGATAATCATGTCATGAGGACCGTTGCTCCTTGCATATCCGAATTGGCGTAGAGCTAAAGAGGGATTGTAAGTGATGCCTCCTTTGATGCCAAGGAGTGGCACATTAGGGTACTCTCCACAATGATCAATGATAGTAATGTCTCTTTGAAAGAAGTTGTTCCACCGGATATCTGAATGAGACAAAGACATAATCCTGTGAGACCATTGCATTCTTTGTTCATTTTTCAACACTGATCGGGGAAGATGAAATGTAAACCACCTAGCCAATAGTGGTATGCAGCACATGAGAGTTCCTCGTTTCTTCATGGTACGAGTGTGTAGAGAATGTAGAATGTCTCCCAGCAAGGTTGGTACCGGGTTACGGATCAGGAAAAGGTTGATGATGTGTACACTTATGAACTGGTCGGGATTAGGGAATAAAACCAACCCATAGATCAAAAGTGCCATAACTTCCTCAAAAGCTGGATAACTTTTGTTTTCTAGCAGTAGTCGAGCCTTTTCCAACAAGAACTTGGCAAGCAAACCCTTAACTCCATTCTTTGTTTCCCAATTGGACTCGATTTCTGATTTCTGCAGATGTAAAGCAGCAGCAATGACTTCAGGCTTTGGAATCCTTTCTAAACCAGTGAAAGGTAATTGATTTCGAACAGGCAATCCCATTAGTTCATAGAATTCTTCCAAAGTGGGTACCAACTGGTAATCAGGAAAGGTAAAGCAATGATGTTCAGGGTCAAAGAACTAGAACAGGACCGGTATCATGTCTTCTTCAAATTTTGAGGTAACCAAATGGAGTAGGTGACCATGCCTTTCAGTGAATTGAACATTCCTGGGGAATTCTGACACTAAGTCTTTTAGTTCAGATGGTACCGTTGAGATGTTGATTCGGATGTAATCTTTGGTGGCGGGAGCCATTACCTGCAAAAACAAAGGTAAACTCTTTGATCCTTGAAGTGTCTGGTGCAAAAATGATATGCTTATGATGCAAACATATGGCACACAAAAACAAATCAAACAATAGCCTTAGGTTTAAAGGCTTGCATGGAGCTGATAGGTGATACCCTCCCCACTGAAGTTGAGTTGGTTAAAACCTGTCCTAGAATAGTATTCGGGTTCTATGATCCTTGGAAGTAACATCTCAATACGGCGCTCGAGCGGCCGACCAAAATATTCCTCGAGGATAACTAACTTCGATCAATTTCAAAGCTAGCCACTTAAAAGGCCACCAGTCAAGTTCAACTAAAAAGGTTCTAAGACAAATTAGTGTTTAATGACATTTCGGAAGCCTAATATACTCCTTGATCGTTTTCAAGGGACATCAGTATAAACCAAAGTATCACACTAACGATGACTACCAGATCAACCGTATCGGTACATGCCGTACAGTTTCCTTGGTCTATTGTCATATACTTAAGGTATCTCGAGATTCGGGTTAGAATCTTTCACACAAGCAAAATACCCAAGCAAACCTTTGAAAAATAGAGCAATCAAGTCAAACATTTGAAAACATCGACCTATTCTCTTAAGGTAACCCCTTTTGAAAACATTTTGTTTTTGAAAGTAAGTCCCCAGCAGAGTCGCCAGTTCTGTGGACCTCCGTTTTTTAATCCGGGCCATACCTCTGATCTGTAGAGATACGTGAACTGACTCTTTTTTATCGCTTAATGCTTTCGCATTTTTGAAAATTCACAGAGTCGCCACCGACCTTTTATTTTATCCAATTAAGGAAAGGTTTATAAAAGACACAGAAAAAAGACCTTTAAGAAATTCTGGGTAAGGGGGTAGGTTATACAAAGGGAAGGTGTTAGCACCCTTTGTATCCATGGTTATCCATGGGCTCTTAAGTTTGCTTAGCTCACTTGTTTTTCGATCACTTTTCAATTGCTCTGAAATTGCTCATATGTGGTTCCAAATACTTTTGTAAATTGAATTTTGTAATGATCCGTGTGTGGATGTATACAAAATGCTTGTTTATCTTTCGAAAGATGTTTTGAAAAGAACGTTAACTTTGTAATAATCCGTGTTTGGATGTATACAAAGTATTGTCTTTTTTGAAAGTTTTGTTTTGAAAAACAACAGTGTATGAGAATTTTGTTTGTTTTGATTTGAGCAAGCAAACTAGGAGGTCTACCCTGAGTTGTAAGGTCTTTATCCTATCTCCTTTAAAAATCTATCCTTTCACCGGATATAAAAGCAAGGTTCGATTTTGTACTCAAAACAGTAGAATTTGACTTAGATTTTGAAAGAATGAGAAGGGGATTACCTGAAGAGGTGCAAGTGTGATTGTGATTGGATTCAGATATTTATCTTTGAAGTTAGTGATCTAACGGTTCAATTTTATCTTTGACATACACGCAGTTTATATATATGCGGGAAATTAAAATGCGGAAATGTAAAGTGCGGAAAGTAAATCTACGCTATTACATCGATTGTGCAGGAAATGTAAACTAGCCTATTTACATGAATTTGACATCCTATACATCTATAAGTTAAAATGAAGAAAAAGATGAAAATAGATTTAAACCTAGAAATTAAGTTTAAAATATGTACAAAATATTTGTCAATTAACTTTAAAACAAAACTAATTTTTTTTGGAATTTTTGAAATTGATTTGAAATTGATTTAAGTTAATTAAAACATAATTATGTAAATAATTATACAAATAATTAAAACTTAAAGGGAAAATTATTCAAAACATATACAAAATTAGTTCATAATATATAAACAATATTTAATATAAAGAACAATTTTTTTTATGATTTTTTGATTGGTTAGAATAATTAAAAAGCAAATATATAAATATATACTAATTAATTATAAAAAATATTGAAAGTTTGAAGGAAAATAAAATATTTTTATTTCAGAAAATAATATATTATTTTAGAAGTCTAAAAATATTTTTTGTGTATTTTTTTGATTTTTAAAACTATTTTTAATTAATTTAACAAAGAAATTAAAATAAAATAGAAAATAAAAGGATACTGATCATGTGTGGTTGGATTGAGGGTCCATGATAAGGATTGTTTGATCTGGCGCGTTGGATGATTCATTAAATGAGATCAGATGGTCCAGAAATTGAGGCACGTGGTACACGTTACACCTGCAAAACACTTGATTAGTGGATATTTTAAAAAAAGTACGCGCGCTGCTGAACCAATGAGATGGGGACACGTCTTCGTCTTCAACCTTCAGACAAGACTTTCAACAGCGCTTTTGCAAAAAAGCGCTATAATAAGTGAACCCTAATTCTGCAAAATAACGAATAGGGGTAAACAACCAAATAAATTTGGCGCGATGGTACCATTCAACTCGTCTTGTCCATACGAACCTAATGGTACTACTTAGAACCTCTAATTTTGCCTATTTCAGAAAGCCCTAATTTTGAGATGAAGAACCCTAAAATGGTAGTTTCGTGTATACGTGTTCAAACTTCAATTAAGTTTCCAGAAATGATCTACACCTCAAACCAAACTTAATTGTATGTCTACATCTTGCTAAGCATGCGTGAATAACCAGATATAAGTTGATTTAGGTTCGAACAAATTATGACCTGTATAGCTCGATTTAATGAGCTTCAAGGCTTGCAATTGATTGGGATAGTTTCAGTGATGTTCAAGGATGATGTTTGAATGCTTAGTTTGTATTGAAATGGACTGAAATTAAAAACTCGAATTTGAATTTTCTTTGAAACTTTTCAAGTGGTTACAAGTATGTTATGGGCTATGCTTTGTCTCTGAACTTGCCTCTCTATGTTACTGAACTATGCTAGCTTATTTATAAGCATTGAGTGCTTAGAATTGAAGCTAGGAAGCATCTTAGTTGCCTTTGTGGAATTCTTGCATTTTTTATATTAAAAAGCTTTGAATTATTGACCAAGTCTCCTTGCCTTCAATGCACCTGCCTTGCTCTTCAATTCTCTGCAGAAAGATGAAGATTCCTTGGGTGAGTCATGCTTGGAAGTTAAGCTACCATTTATCCATCCATTTTCCTTTTAATTTTAATCTTAAAATAAGATAAAATCAAACAAAAAATGAATAAAAATGGTGTGGGCTTAGTCTTGGTCGTGGGAGGCCCATAATAACATGGCAAAGATGTTTGAACCATAAAAACTTGGCCCCTTTTGGAAAAAATGCATTTTTGAGCAATGTTAGTTTCATGCATTTTCCAAAATTTAGCCAACTTCAACAAGGTGTAAATCCCTCAATTTTTGTCATATGAAGGATATCTTTCACTTTTTGGAAACCTCAAAGAGTCCTCTAACCAATGTCTTTGGTCTCATGTCAAAATGATTTTTGATGCTCCTTGTGTGTCCTTTTGAAAAAAGTGTCTTTTTGTTGACTTTGAAAATGACCTGTAATGTCTTTGATCATATTTTTCAAATGGTGAATGCAATGACCATGGGATCAATGGCATTTGAAAGATAATTGAATTTCCTTCAAAATTAGCTTTGGTTTGAATTTTTTGGATGAAGTATGAGAGAGTTATGACCAGTCAAAGTTGAGTTGACTTTTCAGGCAAAAACCCTAATTTTGAATCTTAGGGTTTTGTTGATTTTTGATCTTTCCTTGATGAATTATGATCATCCAATGATCAAATGATGAATACTTTGACAAAATATGGACTTTGACAAAAAATTTCATTTTTGACTGTCTGTTGACTTTTTTGGTCAAACGGGTCGTTTGTTGACTGTTTGAGCTGCTGACGGTCCGTCTGAGTGATTTGAAGTTTGAAAATTTGTATGATGGTACTTTGAGATATATGGATGTGTATGAAATCCATTTGAGCTCTCAAAAACTTGTTTCTCCTGTAAAAACAAGAAAACCCTAGTCAGGGACTGTTTATGTAGGAGACAGTTAAGCGTACCTGATTTTTGTGCAGTGTTGAGTCTCTGCTAATCGCGTGATATTCAGAAGACTTCTAGAACAAAAACCTTGGATTTTTGAATTGTGAAAGATTGATTTGATTGATGGTACAAAACACTGAGAATTGTACTGCCAGCAGTTTGGCTGTCAACTGACTGTTCAGGTATTGATGTAGCAGTTAGAGTGAAAAATCAACAGTCAAAGTTAATTTTCTTTTTTGTTGTTTTTGTTTTATGTTTTATGTGAAAAATGAAAGTTTATTTACATGACTTGTTAGAAAAACACAGACATAATAAATAACTAATATTTACTGTATGCGGGCAAAATTACCGATAATAACCCTGAAAATCATTTAATGCACAGAAAAA
This sequence comes from Vicia villosa, assembly GCF_029867415.1. NCBI lineage: Eukaryota > Viridiplantae > Streptophyta > Magnoliopsida > Fabales > Fabaceae > Vicia > Vicia villosa. Next base: position 29,282,221 of record NC_081183.1, on the reverse strand, counting down.
TGAATATTTGACTGGCAGAAAACACATAAAATATTATATGAGTAATTAAGCAATATTATGACAAATAGTACAACATTTAATACTGACAGTACAAATATTACATACTATATTGAACAGTACGACAAATAAACGGTACATTTAAGTAATAAGAAATACGGCAAATTTTAAGAATGACGATTGATAACCCATGCTATGAACAATAACATGTAGATGATTGGGAGCATAACCATTGCAGGTCCACACTCTTCAGGACTATGCAGGCAGAAGAAAGTCATGATCACCGTAGCAATGGTGATGACTGTAAGAGACAGTGTCTCTATCCACTTTGCCATTCTTGTCAGGGAAGAAGAGAAAATAGATATGAGGTAGGAATTTGAAAGATGAGTTAGAATTTGATGTGAGATTTTATGGAAGAAAATGGGAGGTATTTATAGAGTGGAAAGAAGGATAGAGACGTTGGGGAATGATGTGATTCCGTACGAAAGAAAAATTTGAGTGGAAGTAAGATTTGAAAGAAAGTGTAGATAGTGTTGGGAAAAAGAGAGATTTGATTTTTGAAAAAGAGATTTGAAAAGATTTTTTGAAAATAATGGAATATAGTACCAAAATTAGTGGGAAACAAAAGATAATAATAATCTACTTGTTACCAGTACAGTATGAGTTTCCTGATTCTGCGCCTGCAAAAAGATTTAACTCTGTACCAATTGTGTCAGTACTATTTATCTGTAAATAAATAAATAGCATGTGTGAAGTAATAAACAGTATTTGGTGTTTGCGTAAGAATAAATTCAACTGCAAGCCAAATTACTGTATAAGAAAATTCTAAAAACTAAGTATTTCATATGTCAGGATATTTGTTGAAATAAAAATCCATGATTATATGAGACTCTTAATTTTCAGATTGGAGTTTTCTTGAAAAAAGATGCGGGCAAATTTTGGGGTATAACAGTATGCTTTTGAAGGGACTATGTTGATGATGTATAGGCATTGTTTCAATTCCTAAACAGTGGAGATATAAGGATGCTAATCCCTCGTCAACCCCTTTTGAGCCGAAGAAGTAGACGTTTCTTTCTCACACAAATTGAAACCCTTTAATCATAACCTAGGGCAGGGTAGTTACTCAGTTAACTCAATTATACTAGTCGTTGTTTACACAAAGAATGATGGGTCCTCGCAACCATTAAGTCAAGCAGTCGATATACACCAAAAAGAAAAGATGTTAAGATAAAACCTATGAAGGAGACTTCTCAGAAAATCAAAACATCCCGCTGATTGTAATCTCAAAATAAACAGTTCAGGCAAAATTTAGGGATATCAAAATCAAAGTCAAAAAGAGGTCGCCACAAATCCTCGACAAAAGAAAAAGAAAATATTACAAAAAAAGAGAGGATGAATGTCTATCCAAATAAAATTTCAGGTGCTTTAACCATCACCAAACATCAATGTTACAACTTCAAGCTTGGCTAAAGATTTAAACACAAAATTAACTGAGCATAGGATCGAAGAACATCACGAAGAGTGGGATGGGTACGGATAAATTTTGAGTCGTTATCCTTTGTTTCTTAAACCGTGAACCAAGCCACGTTACAACCCTTGAAAGTACTAACTGAAGCATGGTTAATTCGAAAGCATACTGTCACCAAAAAGGTATCCTGACTCCTTAAGGTTTGCCATAAAAGCTGAGTTGATATCTCCTTTTACAAAATCACATTTTATAAACATAACGCTTTTCACATCTTCTGTTTTAATGCTTTCAAAAAAAAATCAAGACAGACATATGCACTGTATCTCATGAATCCATTATTAAACATAATTTGCTACATAATTTCGAATGTTAGCATCAGGAAAAATTTGCACATGGTACAACTAATGACTGAAAGTTATCCCGACAAACAAAATCACTTCAGAAGCAATATCTCTTATGTATACAAGGGGCGTGACATGGAATGCCAATCAATATGGGGCAATCAGGTCAAGATTCCAAGAATCTCTCAAAATTCCGAGAATCTCTCAAAGAATGCCAAGCAATCAGGGGCATGCATCCAAGTGGGTCTGAAGCTACTTCCCAATCAACATGGAACATTGTCTTGGGCCTCTGATTACTAGGGGCATGTCGCCCATAGTGCACATCTCATAAAGTCCTCGCGAGGCGAATCTTTCCAAAAGTCTGTACTAGCAAGGGAAAATCTATGCAAGTCCAGTTTGACATCTTGATCAATACTCAGTGGTGTGTCCTAATCAATATAAGTCCAGGAATGGTAAGAGCTATAAATCACTGAGGGCAATATTCAAAGCATTCATGCCTTCCCACAAAACCGGTTCACAAGATCATATCCCCACAGAGTAATCATTAAGAAGATACTTTCAAATGTTCTCGTCCTAACAAAGACTTGGCTCCTCAACGGAATTCACGTCTTCGGCACTGCCGGTTCTCCGACAGTTTACTCTCATCCAACATGGTCTATTCATCTCTCCTATCCCCAATCAGGGTACATCAAGGATCAATCATTCAAATTGTTTTCATCCCCAAGCAGAAATTATAAATTCCTAGCTGCATATCTTCAAGACAAGACCAGGCATCATAATCACAACAATACAGAGATTTATTTTCTCAAAACACTCCAAACAGCATCAGTCATACATCATATTCATATAATACATGCGTCATGACATTGCATATTTCTAACGTTGTTTTCAGGTTCCGCCTCGACAAACATTCCTCTCAGATATAATCAAGCTGAAGATTCATTCTGACAAGTCTTTTTACATACCAAAACTTCATCAAAAAAACTTATCAACTCTAACAAGCAAGCATTCTCTATTAGATATGGTCTAATGTATGACCCGTTCCGGTATTCTCAAATAGATATGGTCTAATGTACGACCCGTTCCGATATTCTCAATCATATATGGTCTAATGTACGACCCGTTTCGGTATTCTCAATCAGATACGGTCTATTGTATGACCCGTTCCGGTATTCTCAATCAGATATGGTCTAATGTATGACCCGTTCCAGTATTCCTCTTCAGATATGGTTTAATGAATAACTCGTTCTGATATCCTTCATCAGATAGGGCCTAATGTATGGCTCGTTCTGATATCCTTCAACAGATATGGTCTAATGAATGATTCGTTCTGACATCCTTCAACATATGATCTAATGTATGACCCGTTACGGTCTTATATTTCCAAGAATCTAACTCTATCACCACGGACGGTGTAGACACGATCAACTTTTTCAAAGTCTAAATTCAGCTACTACGAACAGTGCTGACACGATCAACCTTCGAAGATCTAATTCTATCATCACGAACAATGTAGACACGATCAACTCTCCAAAGTCTAATTCAGGTACATCGAACAACAATGATACAATCAACATTCAATAACTACTTCTCAAACACCTCAAGTTCAGATATAGTCTTAAGCACGACTCATCCTAAAAGTATAGTCTAGCGTACGACGTATTCTGACTCTCAAGTTTATTAAGTTGGATGGCATCTTTAAGCCCATCCCCAATAAACTTTTTCTCAAGGCCTAGATGGCATCTTTAAGACCATCTCTGACAAAAGTCCCTACTTCAGCGAGGGAAAATTTATGGGTATTCTAGTGTTCTATCCTCTTCTACCCTCAGATCCCGACAGGCACACATGCCAGTCGACGTCTTCAGATATAAGAAAATTGAACAGGGGCAGCTGTGATACCCCAAAATTTGCCCATGCTATTTCTCTTGTTCAAATTCAAAATCAAGGCACAATGTTCAAAGACACCCTCTCATAAACAAGGTTCAAGAACTAGGGTATCGTGGTTCTGAGGAAAAATCAATGGATCAAAAGCTCTAAGGCATCTCATATGGTCCATGATACTCTAAACTACTTCCATGACAAAATTAAGGGCTCAATTCAAAGAGTTAATCGCTCAATTACTCAGAAAGGCAACAATCGACTGATTTGACCTAAAAGTCAACTGTGGTCAAATTACAGTCAAAACTTCTGATTTTTTGACAACATCCTCATATTGAAGTATCAATCACCATTTGATCAAGAATTGATCATGGTTCATTAAGGAAAGATCATAAATCAACAATGTCAAAAGTTTCTAAATTAGGGTTTCCATAGGAGAAAGTCAACTCAACTTTGACTAGCCATAACTCCCACATGGAACATCATACAATTCCCATCCAAATCTCAATTTTAAGGAAACTGAATTCTCTACAATTTTGACTCTCACATGCCAAGACCGAAAATGCATCATTTGAGAGATATGAGCCAAAACATTACAGGTCCTTCTAGAAGCTCGCAAAAAGCTGTCTTTTGCCAGGAGCCATATCTTTAAGATAAAATCCTCTAATACAAAATATGTTCCAAAGTGGCTTTTAGAGGACATCTTGAGCTTTTCAAAACATCCTAAAACATCTTCATACGATAAAAATTGAGAAAGTTATGAATTGAATAAGTCGGCTAAAATGTGGGAAATGAGTGGAAGTCAAGATGAGTAAATTTGAGATTTATGACTAATAGGATTATCATTTGGATTTTGAACATGCCCATGACCCTAAGAGAAGCTTTTAAATTCATCACTTTATTTTTTATGATTTTATTTGTATTTATGTGAATTTATATTCATTTAAATATTAAATAAATCACTACAAATATTAAATAAATGGATATATCACATGTGATGAATTGAATAATAAAATAATAAAAAAGGAGGTCATAAAAATCTGATTTTGGGAAGAAAGAATCGTACAAGCTTGATTAAAAACCAAAAGAGAAAGATTCAATATTCTTGCTAAAATCAAATATCAAAAACTTGATTTGCAAAGATTGGATTCCACACCTCTAACCTAATTCAAGTGCTATAAAAACACAAAACTAATCAAACCATGCGGGGATTTTTGGCTGGACAAGAGGATTGGCCGCAAGGAGAACTTGGCAGCAAGACACTAACAGAATCGTAAAAACTATGGCATTCCAGATTTTTACAAATTGAGAATTCAATCAATTCGAGCCATTCTGAGGATCGTGGAAGTTAGCTCGACACTCTCTGAGGGAGATTTGATCGGAATCAAAGCCCAGAACATCGAGAATCATCATCCATACGTTTACTGTTTGGCTTTTCTAAACTTGGATCGTTTTGCTTAATTTGTGTTTGGTATACAAATTTTGACTGCATATTCATGTTCATGATGTTGAATCGAAGCTTTCCATATGATTTATTTGTTGTGTAGACGCATAAATCGTTATCTGCCATAGTTAGGTTATGAAGGTTTGAATTGGGGTTTTTCTAAATAACCAAAAATTAGGCAAAATAATGGATACCATCGTGTTCAGTGGGCAAATTGCGATCGGTCCATGGTCTCATAATGCATTTGTAGTGTTTTTTTGTCGATTTTCAAAATCTGCAGGTCCAGCTCCATTAGAAGACGACGATGAACAGTGCAAAAGGGGGGGAAGGCGCGAGCTTCGTTTTAAGTTTTTGAGCAAATCATACTTTATATATTATGTTTTATGATGTTTATCTTATCAACAAAATAAGAATGGCGTAGTGGCTGGCTTATTGAGTTAAGCACTTGGTATGCAATGGCAGGGGTTCGATCCCTGCCTCTTGCGTTATTTGGGGGATTATTTTGCTTAAGCTTGCAAGTGGATCCAACGCGTACATGCTCATCATGACCTATGGTGCACTGTCAGTTATTAGCCAATAGATCAATGCTTCAATCCGATCAGAAGGGCCTGAAGGTGCAAGTCTACCATAATCCTCCATCCATGTGCAGCACACGATCAAGCTAAGGTTTTTAATTTTTATTTTATTTTATTTATAACACAATTAGTTTTATTATTTATTTCATTTATTTGTTTTTTTATATACATATATCCCTTAAAATCTTTAAAAACAAAAATAAAACTTTGTTTTCAAAACCTTTTTTTTACTAAAAACTTAATAAATAAATAAAAATATATTTATTTGATTTATACATTTAATTTGATTAAATTATTTGTTTAATTAATTATAATTTTTTTTATTAACCAAAATATACATTAAGGTTAGAAAATTTAATCGCAACTTTATTTTCACCGATTTAATAAATTAGATTGAAAACTAATAATTAATAAATTCGATTTTTATTTATTCTATTAACCAGGTTAACTTGTGCCCTAATCAGGGTTTACGAGAATTAATCCTACACTGAAAATATTTCTTTTCTGTGCCTTTTCTCAGGGTTAACTTTTCAAATACCCCGACTGCCAACCATATCAGATCAAATCAAAAGCTAAGTGTTATTTTTATCTTAAACATTTTATTTGCCAAATTAGGGTTAACCCTAATTGTCGTTTGAATTGATAATGCACTCACCCCTTTTTTTGGTTTTCTATTTTTCCCGCCTTTTCAGGGTTTGCCAACCGTCAAAGCTCAAATAAACAGTAACCCTAAAACTCTAACCGCTGGTTTCATTGTTCCCTTCCCCATATTCTTGTGTATCTGTTTCTGGTTTGTATTGATTGGCCTTAAAGGCACTTAAACTGTATAATATTAATTGTTGTGGTTAGTAATTTTAGGGAGTGATAACCCTGAACTGAATTAGAATCACCTAATTACAAGATAACTTATTTTGAATCTGATCACGTGACTGTTGCACCCATGCACACTTTTATGGTACCCCTCTTGTTGCCTGTTGCCTGTTGCCTTGTGTTTTTTTTGCAGAATAGCCATGTCCCTCGAATACGAGGATACCTCAGCCATGTTGCCTCGATTATGCAAAGATCATAGGTCCCTAATGATATTGTCTTCGATACACTAAACATGATCTCGACCCTCAGAAGTTGCCTACGAAAGGCTGAGGTATCCTCTGGCTGCCTACGAAAGGATATTCTGATTCTTCCCTTAGACTACCTGCCTCTCTATGGCATGAGATAGTCTTATGGCGAACGAACTCTTGATGACCCTTCAACCTCCAAATGAAAGGCTTCCTGCCCTCTTATGGCATGGAAAGACTCTTTCACCCTGAAAGGCTAAAAGAACTTTTTACAAATATCAAGGTAATTTGCCCTTAATTGCATGCTCTGGTTTAAATTCCTTTTTCTACCCTTTTCTTAAAAAAACTTCAATATGGCTACGCTCATTTACGAGCTAAAGTCCGTATTCACTTCTTCTACATTTCTGAGTTTTTGAAAACAAAAATAGCAAAGCAATTAAAAGCCCATGGAAAACCATGGATGCAAAGGGTGCCTTACACCTTCCCTTTGCATAACTTACCCCCACGAACCCTGTTTTACTTAAAAGGTTTTTCCTGTTCTTTTAGCCTTTCTGATTTAATTTGGATAAAATAAAAGTCGGTGGCGACTCTTGCTTACCGTACATTCCGATAAAGTCAGTTTACCGTATTACAATCAACAACAACAAGAGCATAAACAACATTTATCAAAAACATTTATATATACCTTTAATTGAAAAAATGAATGTCTCATAATGCAGTTGAATAGCTTCATCCTCTGTGTATTTTTTCTCATTAAATATGAACCACAAACTATCATGTGAACCACAACCATACTATGTGAATTTGAATCCTACAAATACCATGAAAAAAAACAACATGTTAACATAAACTTGCATTTGTAATTCAACAAAATTTATCAATGCGCATAACAATAACATCAACATAACAACAAGATACACGAAGAAGAGAGAATATGAAAAAATATTTGTCAACAACAACAAAGCAACGAAAAAGCGTGTGAAATCGAAGTCAATAATATGAAAATCATGTCAGCAAACATTTATAAACAATATCATACAATGACATACAATAATGAAAAACCATAAACTACCTAACTAGAAGAAAATCATATGAAAATCATGTGAAACATAACAACAACATACATGAAAAACGAGAGAATAAGGAAGAAGAAGAATACTTTTATGTATGAAGAATAAGATTGACGGCTATACTGTAGAATATGAAAGTTAATGACGAAGAAGAGAAAAATAGGTGCTACGATTTTACTGTGAAAGATACAACGGGACTGTCAAGAAGCAAGAGTTAATTCGTCTTTATATGGATAAACAAGTTCACAATGATTGTCATTACCAACCGTTGTAATAGGTATATATATATATATATATATATATATGTGTGTGTGTGTGTGTGTGTGTGTGTGTGTGTGTGTGTGTGTGTGTGTGTGTGTGTGTGTGTGTGTGTGTGTGTGTGTGTGTGTGTGTGTGTGTGTGTGTGTGTGTGTGTGTGTGTGTGTGACAATGGTTGAACAAAACAACCGTAGTGATATCCCTTTTATTATATTTTTTTAAAAAATAAATAAATAAGGCGCACCTTAATGTTAAAGGAATACAATATTTGAGGGCGGTGAAGTTCGAATCCATTAAAGCTTGATTGTATCACCACGGTGAGTCAATCAACTGTTATTATTTTCTAACAATTTTTAAATAAAAAATTTTAAAAAATGTTAGCGCCTAAGTTTAGAGATATTACCACGATATTATCAAGAACCATTGTGACTTGGGCATTGTTGTTTGCGCGTTTTGTAGTAGTGACATTTGAAATTGAGTTGTAAGGTGTAATACAATAGTTGAGAGTAGAACACATGTATTTGATTCATGGGGTGTAATGGAGTTGATGAACCCAATCATGATGAGTATTTAATATCTCTTTTTAGTATTACTTGTATAAAAATATTATTTTCTTTTAAGTATGTTTAGTTGAACTTTACTTCTAAATAAAATAAATAGCAATACTACTTTGATTTCTTCTAAATGAATAACTTTACAAGTTTTTTTTTTTTACCATTTTAGTACGATATATTGAATGATTGGGATAACCAATTTCAAGAAATTAATGTCATGTCACACTAATGAATGAAACAAAAACTGGTGGATAAAATTGAAGGTGAGAGAAACACACGAAAGGTGGGTTTGAATTGGGTTGCACCAAATATAAACTTTTTGCAACTCAAACACACAATTAACAAGTGAATAAAAAAGATGAACACAATTATTTTTATTCTGGTTCAATATTAACGAAGTTACTCCAGCCACCCGCCAAGGTGATTTTGCCTTCTCAATAAGGACTTAATCCACTATAACCAAATCAATTACAGACAACCACAATGACCGCTACCAATGTCTTCTTCAGAATTCTGACTAACACTAGCCCCCAAGTAATCAACCATAATAAGTTTGACCAACCTTGTTGACGACCCTAATAAGTTCAGCCGATCCTTATCATGAAACCACTATGACCGCGGCCAAAGTCTTCTTGAGAATTTTCACTAGCACTTAGTCTCCCAAGGTATCTATCAACCATCATTTATTACAAAGATGTGTATATAAAGATTCTTCTAATAAACAGATTATATAATGCTTAAGTACAACAACACAAAAGTATTGAAAGCAAGATACTAACAAAAGCTACTTGTTAAAAATACAAAACTATACAAAAAAATTCTCTAACAGAATTTTTGCAGCGCTTTGGTCTAGTTTTATAGAACTGAATTGTTGATTTCAAATTATTCCAATGACATCCTTTATAGAGAAGGATATATATGTTGGAAGGTGGAATAAGAAATACAAAGTACAACTATAAAGTCTCCAACGGTCATGGTGGGAATGGTAGATAACAAGTACAACTATAAATGTCCTTACGTCATCCTATAAGAGTAGAGATCACAATTTACCTTAGTACTTTTATGCTCACCATCACATGCAAGCCGTTCTTGATCTTCTAAGTCTTCATAGGCTTCTGATTGTATGTTGCTTGAAGCATGTTGTAAAAGCATCATAACTTGAATCTTCTTTGCCTAAGTCTTTCAGTCTTCAGAACTTGTTTAGAAGAATCTTGTATTCAGAGTCTTCAACACTTAGTCTTCAGAAGAGATGTCTTCAGATCTTCAGAACTTGTTCAGCAGATCAACCTCGTCTTCAACATCTTTAGAACATGGAACACAAAAGCAAAGCTTTAGAAGGCCTCAAAATCTTCCTTGCAAATTCACAATAAGAAGCTCTTATATTAATGTTCCTTAGAGTCGTTACAAAAATAACATCCATAATCTTGACTTCTATCGTAACAAAACATAATTATTCTTCCAGAGCGTTGAGTTCAGAACCTGATGACATCACACGCCTTCTTACGGAAGTCAGAACCTGCAAGGTAAAAGTCACACACTAGAAAGAAACTGTTTATGTATACAATTGTTCTTTAAGATAACATGTAAAGTTATCATCAAAACTTAAGGCCATATGTAGAATGTAGCGGTAAAATTTGTGAGACTAAAGCCATGGAAAATACTTAGCTCATTTGTTTAAAACAGAGTCGCCACTGCGCTTTATTGTTTCCAAAAGGAATGAGAGAAAGCGCGAATAAAACCCACATAATTTTTTAAAATCAAAACAAATAAACTTATTATAAATTTGGGTAAGGGAGTTTGTTATACAAGGGGAAGGTTTTAAGCACCCCTCATATCCATGGTACTCCATGGGAACCTCTTTGAAAATGTTATTGTTTTTGTGTACATTCATTTGAAAAAGCATATGTGAACTTGTTTAAAAAGAGTGCGGGGATGGGAAAAGAAGTTTTTAAAGTGAGCTTGATAAGACATCGCATCTTAGGCCTGCATACCCCTTTAACAATAGGGAAATCATAGCTTTTGTAATTCCTCTTAAAAGGAAAATAAAATGGGGCCAAAGTGGCCAAAATATTTTTGGGTGTTAAGCTTTAACAATACTCAACAAGTTTTTAATAAAAAGGGACCAAACTTTAACAATACAAGGTCAATGGACTAAGAGTAGTTTCACTGGGAATAATTCTCCTCTTAGTGCCAAGGTTTTAAAACAAAGGGGTTGGTTGAGCTTTAACAATACAAAACCAAGGGTGGGTTTAAAAAGGTTAAGCTTTAACAATACAAAACCATTTTTTTAACAAGTGAAAAACTTTAACAATAATTTAACACAAAATAAAAGAGATTTGGCAAAGAGTTTGAGTACCTTGACAATTTTAGTCAATACCATTCTCATTCCTTTGTATTTTCAATGAAAAACTTAAGCAATCAACCAATAGATACCTCAAGTGTGTGTGTGTGTGTGTGTGTGTGTGTGTGTGTGTGTGTGTGTGTGTGTGTGTGTGTGTGTGTGTGTATGTTTATCATGTGTCATAAAAGACAAACAAGTAAGTATGACAATCATCAATGATAATGAGTAAGGATGTTTGTACCTTTGGAGGGATTCATATATGAATGAATGATGGATGATGACTATGAAACTCATGCATGTGGGTTAGATAAAAAAAATATACAAATGGTAATATAATGGATAACAAGTACAAAGAGACAAGGATAAAAATCAACAAGAATATGTAAAAGTACAAAGGATAATGATCAAGATAGACAAGTCACATTTAACATGAATAAACAAATACCAAACTATTTTTGAATTAGGGTTTGGAAATTAGGGTTTTGAAATTAACACTTAAACCTAATTAATTTTTAATAATTAAATACCAAATTCTAAAAGAGAATTGGTCTAAGGGTACATGGAAAAGTCAAGGACACATTATCCTAACCCTAAAAAAATATTCACAAAAGGATACAAAGTTAATTTGAAGAAGATAATAAAAAGAAAATGATTTTTGTTGATTTTTTTAACATTTATAAGACATGTTTTTGATTTAATTTTTAAATAAAGTAAAAATAAATATTTTTGGATTTTTTAATCATAATTTAAAAATAAACTACTTAAATAGCTAGTGTGTAAACTTTCATTGAAAAATAAATCAATTTGCTATTTTAAATTAATTATTGAAATTGGTTAAAAAAGAGAAATAAAACAAGTATTAAAAAAATAAAAATGGCCCTAGGAGGATTTGAACTCAGGACCTTCACTTTACCAGCTCAAAACATGACCGCTAGGCCAAGCGCTAGTTAGTGATCATAAGGCCCATTCAGATTATAAAATAGTAAGACATGCACTAAATAATAAAAATTGAAAAATAAAACACAAAGTTGCAAAAGGGGGGATCGAACCCACGCTCTTGGAGAGGAGAGGACTAAGATGCGCGCGCTTGCCAATTGTACTGAAACAATGTAGTTATAAGTAGTATGACTTCAAATCATTATATTTTAAACTAAGCCCTAAATGGAATTTTTCAAACTTCATCTTCTTCACCCTACAACGTAAACAACAACAATGGAGCCAAATTCAAACTTTTCAAAAACTCAATCAAATTTAACAAACTAAGATCCTAACATGATCAGTATGAAGATACGAATTCAACCATATCATTAACAACAATTTATCCAAATCAGAACTCACCAATTTCTGGAAAAACATCAAGAACCCTAAAAATCATTTTTTAAATTAAATTCTTGAATCAAATAATTAGGCCCTAAAACCTTAAGGCTATTAATCCCTACATGATTCTGAGCGGATTAATAACAAAAACTGATTAGAATGATACCTAAACAAGAAAGCTTGAGTTTGAGTTTGCTACCTTACTTGGAGCTGTTACAGAAGTGTGGTAATGGTCTGGAAAGCATCACTAACTTCCAATGAAGCTAACTAAATGCTTAGACTGACTTGAAGATGCCGAGAACTTCAAACCCGATAGTACCTACAAAACCAAAAAGTTATGACTAGAACTCACAGTTCCAGGTGTTACAGTTGCTATGTAAAGGATTGGATAGCTTCTATATGTGATATAGAATGTATCTGAAGCAAAAGACCAGAAAACGCACGAGCCAAATGAAATGTTTCAGTTCATGGCTCAAAGGTGCACTTTAATGGAGGTTTAATGTTGTTTTGTTTTTGTGTTTGAGGTGTTTGGAAATTGTTTGAAGATGATCAACAACTTCTATATGATGTATAGAAAATGTTTGGAAGGTTGGTTTGCACTCAGAACCTCTGCAACTAAAATTGGCTCTCAAAATGCAAAGACACAAAAAATGGAGTTTTGGATCATATGGTGACTTGGAGGTTTCTTGTGTGTTTGATCAAAGGAGTGATACCCTATATTTATAGGCATGATTTAGGGTTTGTGGAGGGAAAAATTAGATCACATGGCTCTACGATTTTTAAATTGTGTACTTTTGCTTCTTCATGAAGAAATGAAGAAGTTTTGGTTCCAAAGTGAAGTACAAGCATGCTTTGGAGCTGTTAGATGCTTTAGACATGTTTGGTATGATCTTTTGGTAGAGTGTGTATAGAAGCAACAAGTTGGAAGCTCAAGGAGAGTGGACTTTGTGATTAAAGCTTCTTTATGAAAATGGCAATGGTGCCTTTAGTCTTGAAATAGAATGAAATCTTGGACAATGGTTACAACACTTGGATAATGGCTCAAAAGCAAGTGTAATCTTCTAAAATTTGCATGTTGAACAATTTATAGAAGCTGCAAGAAAGGAATGTTTCATATAAAAATGGTTTTGGTTCATAACTTCTTCATGTTCACGGGGTTTTTCAAGTGTTATGGAGCCTTGTTTGCACAATCATATCTTCTAGCTCATGCCATGGAATTTCATGCTATTGGTCTCTTTGGAAAGCCCTTGCTACATACTTCAATTCACTTGTTAAAAGTTTCCTCAAACTCTTATGGGATCATGGAGAAAAATGGCCACAAAGTTAGGAAAAATTCAAGTGAAAACACTTAAAAACTTTCTAAGTTTTTTGAACATAATCTTCATAATTCCATATCTCTCAAAATAATCACTTTTGTTGAAACCATGAGTAGAGACAAAGTTGTTTATTTGAGTGTGTAGGTGAAATTTGAAGCTCCCAAAATGGGGTCAAAATCACTTAAAAATCATAATTTTGACATTTGTTGACTTTTTGATTCTTGATGAATTTTCTTGATTTCTCTTGGTCAAATGTCTTCAATAGTCATATGAAGATGATTTGAATCCTTAAAAGTTCATGGTTGACCATTTTTCTAAAAAGTCAAAGGTTGACCCACACAGTTGACTTTTTCCAAACGAACTGCAGTTTTGTGGATTCCATATGAATCAAGGTCTCCTTCTAAAATAAGTGATATAGAATGGATTATAATGTTGATTTGGATGCCCTTGAATCATGGTTTGAGTCTTTGGAGCCATGTCCTGATTAAAAGTCAACCCTCAAGTGGAATTAGGTCAAAACCCTAATTTGGGCCTCAGGTGATCTTGAGAGTGATTGATCTTGAATTGGGCCATCCTTGGACTTGGATATTTATGAGAGAACCCTTTGCATCATATGAGAATGTTGAGATTCCTTGTGGGCCTTAAAACCCTAATTGGCTCAATCCCTTCTTTAATCAGTCTCGTGTCTTAAGACACAAGCAACAAACAACAATTTTTTTGTATTTTTGGTTAGCAAATGATATGCACGATGGCAATGATGATCCTAATATTTGGAATATGGTGGGATCTCAGTCGTCAAAAATCGGGGTACAACACATAACCAATTTTATTTTTACAAAATTTTCATCTAAAGTACACAACTTTTCATCTAAGTAACTCCCTAGTCAACTATTGATTTAAATCCAGGGCATTCTTTATGGAACGTAGGGAATTCCATAGGAAACACAAGGAATTTATTGAGTGTGTGTGTCTAAACATGGCATTTTGTCAAAGAATCCAAAATATTTTTTATAATAGTGGAAATGCGAGGCACTTAATAAAAAAATTATAGGGTGTTCAACTAGTCATTCAACACACACCAAATGTCTATCTTTGGCTAGAAAAATATCTTTGTTGAGAAGTATTTAAGCAAAACCAAAAGAAGGAGTATTTTGCACGAAAAACAGTATCTTTATAAATGATTATGAAGCATATAAGAGGTTGAGAGAAGTCATTGTTTAACTCAATATTTTGAAGTTGAAACTTCATCAAGAGTCCTACATTTTCTTGCGACATAGCGTAACTGATGCTTGACATAGACTAAAAATAATAAGTTTTAAAATGCTTTTAATTTGCTTTGGACGAGTTCAACATTTGTTAAGAGTCCAACATCAGATAATATATAACTTGAACACGTGTTTATAAGTGAAAACAGTCCTCATCCTACTAATCAATTTTGTAAAGTTGAGTTAGGTCCAATCAAATTTCTTAAAAACATGTAAGCCACAACTGATTGTAACGAAACTCTCCCTTCATAATTTGATTGAAAATGATTTTGTACTAGCTTTTGGATTATTAAGTGGAAGTCGGTTGATAGTTAGTCCTACCAAGTGCAAATATGTTTTCGAGTATTTTTTGTCTATGAAAAGTCAATCAAATTTAAAATTCAAATAGATGTTTAAATAGTGCGACTATAAAGTTTCAAAATTATGTTTAACGTATAACTTAAAGGTTTGATGGTGGCCTTAAAAATGTCTGCGAGTTGAGTTCGTTAAAATCTGTTGAAAAGAAGTTTGAAGATTTAATTTTGTAAAAAAAAAAGTAAATGAATAAAATAAAAAGTGTTATGTAAGTCATTTAGAAACATAAGTGAATTTAAAATACAATTCTATGAAAGATAACTTTTTTTGAAAATATAATAAAAGCACAAATATTAAGTTTATTTCTAATCATAAATAGATTACAAAATTTTAAAATTCAATTTTTTTAATAAATATATTTTATTGAATGGAAGAGGGAACATAAAATCTAATTTATACAAAATTAGCAAAAATGATAGTCGGACATGTTCAACTTATCTCTGAAAAACTTTCAAAAGCACAAATAGAAAGTGAATTCCATTAAATTTCTTAATCAACAAAAAAACCTGCATTGACTAATCTATCTTCCCATGTATTTTCCTCTCTAAAATTATGAGATATCTTGAATCAAAAGGAGGGTATAAGGTATAGAGTATTCTTTCATTTAATCAAAAGATGCCAAGTGACGATATCCATACCATAAAATGCACGAATGGCAAATGTTGAGTTAGTTTCAAGTAAAAAAATTATCCAATTCTTTCTATTAGATATTCAATAGCAATCATGATTACATGCAATTCAACTTAAAAGGAAGTGCAAAGTGTAAACTCCAAACTCAAATGAGAAAGATCCCAACCAAGAATGTTTTTAAATTATCCCCAAATATGACACCACAAGTTGATATTCAACAATTACCTCTTAAAGCTCCATCTGTGTTGCACTTAATCAAGTTATGACTAAAAAAACACGAATTAACTTGTATGATTCTAGATGCGGGAGGAGGTCGACATTTGATGTCAAAATATTTAATAATTATAAACTCGTGAATTGTATAGTACAAGTGCCCCTTGAAAGAAGTAGATGTCATATGGACCAATTACTTAATACGATGAGTGTGTCTATCAAAGTCAATGTTACCATTTCGAAACTTGATATCATTTCATGTGTGCTAAGTTTTTCAAAAAATTAAGAAGGTGAGAATCATGATAAGATTCAAAATTTTAGAGCTTTCACTTTTACCAGCAAGTTTGAATAAGCTTTCTAACTAGTTCTATTGATGTTCATGATAAAAAATCATTTCATCCAATACTGAAAAGTAAAGTGTGCTTGCATCTAAGAAATAAGTGGTCTGTAATAATATTATCATTCCCTTTCAAACCAGGTTGTCTTATTTTGCAATAATATTATGCATTAATACAATTATAGGCATCTTAGAAGATAGATCACCATTCGTAGATCTTGTCCAAAATGAGTTTATCAATAGTAGTATTATCATATGACAAGTTAATCTTCAAAATGTCTTCAACAATTTAATAAGGCAAAATAGACAAGCCATGGGAGAATTTTCAATTGATATCTTGGATAATCTAATTGACCTCAACAGTTTGCATAAATTGAATATTTACTAGTAATACTAGCTGTAAATATTTAATTTTGTAGTCCCACCAAATAGGAGTTCTTAAATCGATGTTCTTCCCGTTAATAACGAACTATCTACTATGTTCCTCAATAAAGGGAATGAATGCTTAATGACAAACCAATTGAAGAAGAAATATGATACATAATTGGTTTTTTGTGCCAAAAGTATCTACTAATAAGCATAAAAGACCAATGATTATTGATAGTCAACAACTTCCAACAATAAGATAAACAAGCAACTTTGTTTATTGTCTTAATTTCTCTCAAATCAAAACCTTCTTTAGACAAATGTGAGCAAATAACCTTCCAAAATATAGTACTCGGATTTCTATTGTTTATGTTACGTGTCCATACAAAATTTCTAATGCGAGAATCTAATTTGTTAAAAAGATTATTGACCATTCATAAATCCTAAAACTATACAAAAATATGTCTTGTATAATTGACTGAATCAATTAAACTATATCCCTCGTAGAAAGAAGATGTCCCTTCTAAATAAAACAATACTCTTTTTACTACAAATTAGAGATGAGATGATGCATGAATTTTAAATTTGTCTTTAAATATGGGAACTCCAAATTAATTAATTTAAAAAATTATATTTTTATAAAGAAAAGAAAGTAAGTAATTGTCACTTTAATATCAATCCATAAGTAAATCTATTCCCTCTCTAGTAAATCTATCTCGAGTATACATCTAGAGATGTCTCTGCTAGGGTTTGTGAAAACTCCGGCGGAGGTTGGCAAAAGTCCGGCGGAGGTTGACCTGCAAGAAAGAAGCACTAAAAAAGTGAAGGATAACATTGAAGATAATGGTATGAATGTGGGAGGCAGTAAAAGTGGTCCGACTATTTCTTTTCGTGATATAATCACGGGGCAAGGAGGGGTGGAGGATGCAGATGCAGTGGAGTTTGATGTAGGTGGGGAAGGCATTATGGAGGATTCTAATGGTGATATAACTATTGAAGAGGAGGTCATCGGAGGTTATGAATGTCCAAAATTTATCTTTTCTGCTGAAGAGGAGGAGAGGATGCAAAGACCTTGGAGGAGGGGTGTGATTGTGAAGTTGTTAGGAAGGAGAATAGGGTACAAGGCGCTGGAGAATAGGCTTAACCAGATGTGGGTGAGGAAAGGAGTCATTAGTATCATTGATCTGAGCAATGACTACTATCTTGTTGCCTTCTCCCATGAAGATGATAAGAAGGCAACCATGACCAATGGGCCTTGGTTCATCTATGACCACTACCTTACAGTGAAAGACTGGAAGCCTAATTTTCAGCCTGAGTGCGACACGATAGATGAAGTTGTTGTTTGGGTGTGTATTGCTGGCTTGCCGATTGAGTATTACAGCCCCAAAGCATTAACAAGATTTGGAAATCGCATTGGTAGAGCTATAAAGATTGATAGAACTACTACTAAACAAGAAAGAGGGAAATATGCAAGGATTTGCGTTGCGGTTAATTTGGCAAAACCATTACTAGGGATGTTTCAAATTGATGGTAGTAACTACAAGATAGAGTATGAAGGGCTTCATCTTCTTTGTTTAAGCTGTGGTCGATATGGGCATTATAAGGAAGGGTGTCCTATGAACAGGGTTGGGAAGGATATTGAAGAAGATAGAAGTATTCCTAATGACAGTAAGGAGAAGACTCAGGTAGGGGGAAGTAGTGGTTTGATTGGAGAAGAATTAGATATATCTGGTCCTTGGAAGGTGGTGCAAAAGCAAATAAAAGGAAAAAAAGTGGTGGAGGGAAAGAGAAACACGGCGCCGACGAGATTCAATGCTAAAAGCGATAAAGGTGGATCGAGGTTTTCTACTTTAGGAAACATTGATCAGGAGTTCAATAGCATTAATGGGGGTATTGATGGGGTGGAAAGTAATGATAGGGATAATATGGCAGTTTCGGTTACTATTGGTGGACAAAAAAGTCAAATGGAAATACACAATATTGATGCCACAACTGGCAGAAAAGAAAGAGAATATTCTGTTTCTAATAGTACTACGGGGAACATTAATGTGGATAACACGAGCACGTGGCGGGATTTAACTGGGGAACACAAAATAGTGGGGGGATAGGAGAAAACAAGGACTACAGTTGGCAGTGGGGGCAGGCGACAAACACAGGACAATCAGAAAAAGAAGGCTACTAATTTAACAACACGTGGTGGTATCAGAAACAAAGACAAGAGTGGTGGAATTAGTACTTCAGGTGTAGAAGGTTTATTGGGTAAATTTCACATAGGTGAATCGCTTTAGACTTCTACTTTCGACACATTTAATTTAATTACCAAGGAGGCTGGTATGAAAGGAGACAAAGGTAAAAATAAAGAGAATGATAGCACAACGTCCAATGGGCGAGATTCCTTGGATATTCGCCATGCACAAGATATATGCATTATGGAAAAACCACCTCATTTAGATCCTAAGACAACCAATTCCCATAACTTCACCTTTTGAGTCAAAGGACACATACTGGAGCCAGTGGTAGAAGGTAATATGGGAGCTAGTGGTTATGAGGAGAATGAGGATTATGAAGAGGAGATTGTGTGTGAAACTCTGTGACTGGAGTTGGCGTTACCTTCTCATCCTCTATTGTTTTATGATGAGTACAAATAATAAAATTCTGTTGTGGAATTGTAGAGGTGCAGCTAGTAAGGCGTTCTATCGCTATTGTAATATTTATGTTAGTAAGCATAAACCTGCTATGCTTATTATTGTTGAAACCAGATGTAACCCTCTCTTGCTTAGTAAATCTTTCAAGAAGCTTGGATATGACAAGATGGAATGCAGTGTTAACAGTGGTTTTGCTGGAGGAATTGTTATGGGCTGGAATTCGAAAGAAATTGATGTTCATGTGTGTCAGAAGCAAGATCAATTCATTCATATGAATATCAAGGATGAGAATGGTTTGAAGTGGAATTTCACTGTGGTGTATGCTAGGCCTTACGATAGCAGCAAGAAAGTCTTGTGGGACGGCCTGAAGGAGATTGCTAGACATATGTGTGATCCTTGGATGCTTGCCGGTGATTTTAATGACATTGCTTATGTTAGTGACAAGAAAGGTGGTGTTGTTCTTCCTTGAGCAGATACAAGAAGCTTCGAGACAAAATGAATATGTGTTGCATTCGTGATGTTGAAGCCAGAGGTCCAGTGTATACTTGGAGAGGACCTATTTTTCGTGGTGGCCAACGTATTTATGAAAAACTTGACCGAGCCTTTAGTAATGATGATTGGAAGTTGAAGTTCCCTGAAGGTTATGTTAAAGTGTTGATGCGGGTGGAGTTTTCTGACCATCATCCAATTCTGATAAACCTTCGAGAGGAGCGGGGTGATCGGTTTGATAGACCTTTCAGATTTGAAAATGCTTGGTTACTTAATGAATCGTATGATAATATGCTTATGGATGCTTGGAAAAACGATACTGATGTAATAGGGAATCTAAAGAATGTTGTTACATGCATTGACAAATGGAAATTTGATTCTTTTGACAAAGTTAGGAGAACCAAAGCAGCTATTATAAGGAGGCTTGAAGGTATTCAGAGGAGATTGCAACAATATGACAACGTAGGAGGGATGAGGAGGCTGGAAATTAATCTCCAGAAGGACCTTAGTAATATCTTAAATCAAGAGGAGCTTATGTGGCATCAGAGGTCTAGGGCTCGTTGGTTAGTTGATGGTGATCGCAATACTAAATACTATCACATGCATACTATTTCAAGAAGAAATAAAAATAAGAATATCATGTTGAAGGATGATAATGGGATTTGGATAGATGAGCCAAAGGATCTTAGGAGACATGTGAATGAGTTTTATAAAGATTTGTTTCGTAGACCTAATCAGTGGTGTTCTTGGGAGCAAACTAATGTGAGTTTCCCTGAGTTGAGTTGTGATGCCCTAGGTCAATTGGGGAAGGATATTGAGAAAGATGAAATTCGTGCAGCCTTATTTTCAATGAAACCGTGGAAGGCCCCTGGGCCAGACGGGTTTCCGGCAGGTTTTTATCAGAAAGCCTGGCATGTGGTTGGTGAAGGGGTGTGTAACTTTGTCATTAACGTGTGGCATAATCCAAGCAATATCACGGAAATTAATAAGACGGATATATGTCTTATACCTAAAGTGGATCAGCCTCAGAAAGTTGCTCAATTCAGACCTATCTCCCTGTGCAATACTCTTTATAAGATTATTACCAAAGTCCTTGTTAGTAGATTGAAACCCTTTATGGCGAAGCTAGTGTCCCCAGTTCAAACTGGTTTTGTACCGGGAAGAGCTATACAGGAAAATATTATTATAGCTAATGAAGTTATTCATAGTATGGAAAGAAAGAAAGGAAAGAAAGGTTTTTTTGCAATCAAAATTGATCTAGCTAAAGCCTATGATAAGCTTAGCTGGGAGTTTATATGGAGAATTTTGGAGGAAATTAAACTGCCAAAGGTTATGGTGGATCTTATTATGCATGGAGTGACGAGTCTGGAAACAAATGTTAACTGGAACGGCAACAGAAATGATTTCTTCCGTCCTCAGCGGGGTATCCGACAAGGAGATCCTATGTCTCCCTATTTATTTGTTCTTTGCATGGATAAACTAACTCACATGATTGAGCATGAAGTGGTTTGTAAGAGGTGGAAACCTTTTCGTATGGGTAAGAATGGTGTTGATATCTCTCATCTAATGTTTGCAGATGACCTTCTTATTTTTGGGGAAGCCAAGGAAGAGCAAATAGAGTGTATTAAAAGTACCTTGGATAATTTTTGCAGTATGTCTGGGCAGGAGATAAGTTATGAGAAGTCCAGCATTTTGTTTTCCAATAATGTGGCAAGAAGACTTAGATCAAGGTTGTGTGCTATGTCTGGTTTTAAAGAAACAAATAGTCTTGGCAAGTACTTAGGAGTCCCTTTAAAAGGAAAGGCCTTGAGAAGAGGAGACTTTGGTTATGTGATATAACAAATTGCTAAGAGACTTACAAGTTGGAAAGCCAGACATTTGTCCTTTGCAGGGAGGGTTACTCTTTCTAAAAGTGTTATGGAGGCTATACCGATCTATCCTATGATGACTAACATGCTTCCGAAAGCTTGTGTCAAAGAAATCCAAAAGATGCAGCGTGAATTCATTTGGGGAGATACTGAGACTCACAAGAAGCATCATGTTGTGAGTTGGAAACAAGTCACTACAAGTAAGGATATGGGAGGGTTAGGGCTGAGGAAGCTTGATACTATGAACCAAGCTTTTATTATGAAGTTGGGAGGAAAGTTGTTGAATGATGAGGATGATTTATGGTGTAGAGTGTTGAAAGGCAAATATAAAGGTTTGGTTGATGTTAAAGACATGCATGCTAAATCTTCTGACTCTAATTTGTGGAAGGCTATCACTAAAACTTTTCCTTCTTTGATAAGTTTGGGGCGGTGGAACCTTGGCAATGGCAATAATATTCATGCTTGGCAACACTGTTGGGTGAGTAGAGGAGTATCCATTGCTGACAGAGTAGAGAATATCCCAGCTGAGATGGAAGCTATTTCTGTTGGCAATTTAATTAATGCCAATGGTGAATGGAACTGGAATATGATGGAGTGGTTACCCGCAGATATCAAGGAGCAAATCAAAGCTTTACACCTGCCGGTACAAGATAATGTTGAGGATTTTTTCGATGTTGCTACTATGGAAGATGGGCCCTTGTCAGTAAAGTATCTGTATAGGGAGTTTGAGGAGGAACATGATGCGGAAGAGAATGCTGGCTGGAAGGTGATTTGGAGTATGAAAGTTCCAGAGAGGGTAAAGTATTTCATTTGGCTTCTCATGCATGAGCGAATTCTTACGCAGGAGAGAATGCATGTGTTTGGGTATGGGAGTGCAAGTTGTATTCTTTGTGGTCACTATAAAGAAGATATTCTCCATGCTTTGAGGGACTGTAGGGTGGTGAAGGAAGTTTGGAATTCTCTCATTCCTGGAAGCATGCGAAACACATTTTATAGTGTTGATCTCCATCAGTGGATCAATATTAATTGTGATAAGAAGATGGTGCGTGTGTTACAAGTGGAGGATAATTGGTGCCATTTTTGGGCTACTACTTGCCATGCTGTTTGGGAGTGGAGAAATAGACAAATTCATGATGAGCATTTGTGAGACCTTTTTTCATGCAGGAAACTATTGTTCATAGGATGCGTGATTATCAAGCCGCTGCATGTACTCACCAAATAATACAGTTAAATAAAGTGGAGAAGTTGTTTAAATGGGAGAGACCCACAGGTGAGTTTGTGAAAGTAAATTTAGATGGTGCTCATACCGTGCAAGGTAGTGCTGGGTGTGGTGGTCTAATCAGAGACGCAGATGGAGCTTGGTGTGGGGGGTTTGTTAAAGGTGTGGGCAGTAGTAGTCCGTTGAAAGCGGAGTTATGGGGTATCTTGGAAGGTATTAAGCTTGCTAAGGATCTTGGATACAACAAGGTGCTGATTGAATCTGACTCTAAGGAAGCTGTAGATCTTTGTAATGCTATCAAAACTTGTAAGAAGACTAGTTGCAGCATTTTGAGGCATATTAATTCAAAGATGGACGAGGTGGAGACGGTGAAGTTCTCGCACGTTTATCGGGAAATTAATGGTTGTGCCCATCAGTTGGCCTTGCATGGGAAACTTCAGGGTTGTGATCTTAAGATTTTTCTTGAGATGCCTTCTTGGTTAAGTGAATTCTTTAATAGAGATCAAAGGGGGGTGTGGTACCCCAGGGTTGTCTGTGTTTAGTCTTTTGTTGTTTTGGGCTTAGGCCCTCCTTTGTACCAAAAAAAAAAACTCCTTTGCTAAAAGGCTGAGGTTTATCAACCTTAACCGTCAACCCACCATGACACTTCAATTTTTAAACATCAGATTGCTCAACCCAACTAATATTACTAGCCTATGCGAATGAATAGGATTTGAAAGTATTAAATTCATAATAATACTAGTACAAAAATATTCAAATCCATTATCATTGGACAAAATATTTATTTTTATCATAAGGTGATAGAGTAAGAATTAGGATTAATTAGAAGTGAAATTTATATTAATATTAGTTAATTTGTAATGCTTTTTAAAATGTTCTTAGGACCTTAAAATATTATTGAGGTGGGCTTTAGTTATTTTGGGCCTTTAGATATTATCCTCTACTACTATATATGTACTCATTGAGAGATGACAAGATTAGGAATGAAATCAAAAAGTTATTTTATCTTTTATTTTATTAAGTTATTTTAGTGTTCTTCCTCTTTTCTAGTAGAAAACCCTAGTTTGTAATCTTGGTAGGAATTGCTTCCTATCAATTGGTGCTTTCATCCATGTACTCAAATCCTCCTATGGATTATCTTTATCATACACCTTCATCTCATCAATGGAGCATTCCTCCTACCTATCCCACAAACCCCTCTTTCACAACTCCTACCACACCTTCATTTCCATCATTTCCATGGGAAATTTTTCCACCTTCTTACACAAATCCATATGTTGCAACTCCATCACCATACTTGTATTTTAATCATGGGTATGCACCTCCTCCACCTAACCCGTATTCACCCTATCCTACGTCTCATTATTCATCCTACTACAACAATTTCTATCAATTTCAAAACCCAACAAATATCTCCTCCATACTTGGTCCTAAATTTCAAACTCGTTCTATTCATGGAAAAGATTTCAAGAAATATTTGCAAGTGTCTCACCTCTCTTTTAAGAAAAGATCCAAAACCTTTAAGAAGGGTTTTACGGTTGTCAGTAAGAATCCTACTAGTATTACCAACGCTGGAGTTGCAAATTCTGATGAAATCCTTGCAAATCCAAATGCAAATCTAAATGTGATTGAGTATTGTTCCTTCACAATGTGTGATTTAGGGTTTCATGAAAAACGTAGATCATGGAGGCGTGCTGGTTCAACACGACGTAACACCGCCACCATCGTCACTGTGGCCGGTGATACAAGCCCCGACTCTGTCATCTTCACTCTCGAATCCAACGTCAGTCTCTTCTCCAACGCTTCCGCCAACGTCGATCGCTGTTCCTTCGCTTCCGATGCTCACGATCGTGACTCTTTGAACTCCGAAAGCTCACTATCATTTAAGACAATTGATAGTCCTGGACAACAGACAATAATGCTTGAAAGGAGTTATCAAGGTGAGGAAATTAATGTTGAGGCTGTTGTTGATCATCATATTGACAGAGAGATTGATGACTCGGTGTTAGATACGAAAGATGAATCATTGAAGTACAAAGAGGTAACTTTTTTCCTTGATAGCTCTGTAAACAATATATCAGTTATTGTTGAAGAAACCCCAAGAGTAAAACCAGTAAAACAATCAAAGCAGCTCATTCTGAATGAATCAGGGGAATACAACGATTCTTCATCATTGTCCTTTCCGGCACAGAAGAATAATCACTCCCTTTCTTGGTTCGATTTTGCGGTTCCTCCGAAACCACCAGATCAAATTGGTTTTGGTTTTAGGTCTTTGTATTATGCAATAGGTGAGTCAAGAAAATCTAATGGAATTGGACTCTCATATGTTGCCCACAATGTGTTTGATGGAATACCCCTGCCAACCATTTCCAAGGCTGCTAAGCTTGTCAAGTCTAAAGAACTTTCAAATGTCAAAGAGGAAGTTTATGGAGCTTTTGATACATTTGTCGCTCGGGAACTAGAATTTCTTTTAATTTCCTTTGATTATGAACAAGGTAGTAATTGCAAGAGAAAGTTAAATCATGAGTTCTCTATGGTTCCAAATGACCGTTCGTCGAATGTCGATGGTGATTTTCCTCTTTATGGATTTATAAATCTGCCTGACTTCCATGAATTTAATCCGTTGGAATTGGATTTAGATTGTTATACAGAGGAGCTGTATTTACGTGTGCTCGAGGTTGAGGATTGGAAGGATCCTATGGCGACTAAATTTGAGGAGTTACTGGTGAGTAATTTGGATTCGATTTTCAGAAATGCAATCGGCAAGATTATTTATTCATTTTACAGTCAAGAAATGGTTGAAGTGGCACTTTCAAGGAAGGCCTTGTATGCAGAAGGAAACCTTCTCATGAATACCGTTTTGAATGCTATTCATGCTAATATTGATTTTACTACTTGTGAGCCCATTAGGATGTCACAAACTGTTGATAAAACTGGTTTGAGAACACTTGATGTTATGACAAAATCTGATAAATCTCATGCAGGTTTGTTGGAGAAGGTTACTGTAGATGATGTTAACATAGGTCTTGGTTATGTTTTTGTATGGAATCGAAGCGGCGATGAATCTTATGAAGAGGCCATAGATGAAGAGCAGAAGCTGTTTGAGTCTCATTCACTTCTGTCCAAAATAGACAAGTCTATTGTTGGAATTCCTGTATTGGCTCAAAAGCTTGTTCAAGTTGAAGCTATGATAATTTTGACAACTTTGCCTGAAATTATTAAGAACATCGATGAGAGGCTTGTTTATAGTTTACATGAGATGGAAAATTTGCCTGCTAATTTATCCTCATTGGCTGATGCAACATCTGTTTTCTTGCTAATTGTTTCTCTTTCAAGAGAATCTATAAGAAAGACTCTTCTGATAGGTGAATTTAAAGAGTATCCTAATGAGAACCGATTGCATTGCACTGCTCGGTTAGTCGATATGCTGAATTCATTTGCAAATGAGCTTCAAAACTGTGATGAAATTAATGCTACCAGATATTTTCTTATGGATGATGATGTTTCTGTTTACTACTTTTGGGAACATGCTGAAGCCATGACGACTTTAAGAGCTGCATACAAAATAGGGGACACTTGGCTCCCAGAGCAGGTAGCATTTATTCAATCTATGGGAAATGAGAAAGCAAATAGTTATTGGGAAACAGAATTACCTCCAAACTATGACAGAGTTAGTATTGAAAACTTCATTCGTGCAAAGTATAAAGACAAGAGATGGGTTGCAAAGGATACTAAGCCAACATCACCTTCTAAACTGCCAGAAGAGAAAAGTCATTCACAATGGCAAAAACCTGTTGAAAGAGTTGGTCATAATTATGTTGCAGTGAATACTTTTGAAGAAAGGAGGAAAATCCAACAATCAAATGCAAATCCTACTACTAGAATTAGTATTCTTTTTCCTCCTAAAGGACATGTTCAGGTAGCTCCAGTGGCTAAACATCACATTATTGAGAAAGTGGAACCTCTAGTGCCACAAGTGCAAGCTGAAACATCACATTTCCAACACTGTTTCATGGAATTTTACAAGGTGTTAGTAAGGAGCTTTGAGCTGCAATCAGAATGGAAGTTGGCAATGCAGTATTTTGCTAATATCTTTTATTTAAGGATGTTAGTTGTCTACAACCTTGAGGACAAGGTTGTTTTTGAAGGGGTTGGCAATGATAGAGTAAGAATTAGGATTAATTAGAAGTGAAATTTATATTAATATTAGTTAATTTGTAATGCTTTTTAAAATGTTCTTAGGACCTTAAAATATTATTGAGGTGGGCTTTAGTTATTTTGGGCCTTTAGATATTATCCTCTACTACTATATATGTACTCATTGAGAGATGACAAGATTAGGAATGAAATCAAAAAGTTATTTTATCTTTTATTTTATTAAGTTATTTTAGTGTTCTTCCTCTTTTCTAGTAGAAAACCCTAGTTTGTAATCTTGGTAGGAATTGCTTCCTATCATAAGGCTATCCACATATAATGTACTATCTTTCCAAAATTTGGCATCCATGTGATTAAGACATCCCATGTGATTATGAACGACTTCAAAGTTCAACAATTATGATTAATAATGACTGCCAAGATAAATATGTCAAAATTAAAGTTAAATAATATGTTATGTGTCCTTTTTTTGTACCATATAATATATCATGTCTGTCGAAAGAAAATATGACATGTCACTTTCTTATTGGAAACTTTTGTAGCTATAGATTAACCCTCCAATTATATGTCTTGCCTTTTGCAGCATTCTTTATGCAATTTTATGTTCCAATTAATATTGTTGTTCTTTCTTAGGATAAATTGCACATGATTCTGCTCCAAGAAAAAAATTAGCACATGATTCTCATTTCCCTGAAGGTTCCATTTGAGTTATGGTCTTCCGAAATTGAACCAGCCTAGGGGTTTTTTTTAAAAAAAAAATTATATTTTCATCTTCTTTTCTATTATAATCGCTAAGCTTGGATGATTTTCTGACGAATTTTGAATTCAGAATTCTTATTAATAATGTGTGTTTTGGTTGTATCTTTTTCAGGTGAATTTCTACTTGAATCGGAGAAGGAGCATGATTGTCTCGATCTCCCCCGGAGCTCTGAGGGGTGTCCGATGCATCCTGCTCTTACGGTGATCCTTCAATCAATGAGTCTCATCTCTCTTTGTTCCAGATGGTTCTAGAATGGCATTGTGAGTCTTTCTTGAACCAACTTCTTGGATTATATTTTTGCGGGAAGGAGCGTTGTAAAGGCTTTCTTTCAGGCGCTAGAGCCTCACTTCAAAAGCGTGCGAGTTTTGTTGTCAAACAATGTTAAACATGTTGTTTAACAGTTCATTAGCACCTTGCATGTTGAAGTTTGCTTGTAGAGCGTGGAGGCTAGACAAGGCTTCAAGTTGTGTAAAAGGAAGTGGAACAGGAGTCTCTATAAAAATAATTTGAATAGATATAGCCAGTTGCAAAGCTTTGACTAGATTTGGATACAACGGAACAACCATTTCATGATCTACGACATTTTGCGGCAGATGAAGAGATAGAGGATTGTTTGTTGTTAGGGCAGCGACAACAACTTTACGTGCAATAGAGAATCTGATAGCTTTAGATCCAGTCATCACCGAAAATTGTAAGAACCAAAGGTATCAAAATCCGAGGAAACAAAATTGAGGTTATGCTTGTTTGAATCAAGACATGATGGATCTCCGCGTTTGATCGCAAATGCTTTCGCTCTGGTGATCAGATGAGTTTATAAATTGCGAATTTGAAAGAGAATGTGAATTTATGGAAATTGTAGGAATCAAAAGTCGATTCCCACAGACGGCACCATTGTTCCGTTTTGGAACCATAAATGGGAAGAGGGACGATGATGATGGTAGATTGTTGCTTCCGACACATAAGAGTAGGGAGACCTACAAGGTTAGCACTCCAACGTTCATGTTACTATGTGAGAAAAAAGAGTGAAGTGAAATTGAATTTGAAAGTTGTTACTTCAATTTGGCACCCTCTCTCTCTCAAGGGAAATAACAAACTTAATTATTTATTAGTCGTGTTTTACGGAGAGTCATTGGATGCATTACCATTTAAGATCTCTTATGATCATTAGAATGATAATCTTCGTGTGCTATAATGGAATCCTACTTGTTAGTTGACTAGATCTATGTGGTTAGCCAAAATATCTATACTATTTTACAAACAAAAGAAAAAATATATTTATTCTATTTTATAGATATTTAATTTTGTTTAAAAATATATTTATTCTATTTTGTTTTTATTTGTTTTTATTTGATTTGATTTTGTTTTTATAATGTTATTTGAGATACACATAGCCTCTACCAAGAGAACATATACATATTTAAACATATACATATTTGCACCTATAATGTCAAAACCTCTATACAATGCTAATGTATAGATGTAAATCAAGAAAAACCAGTGTTTAATATATTCATGATAAAATAGGAAGGCATCGGTCCAATGTGATTGGATGTCTTCTATATCTTCTCGTGAGAATGGTGTTTCGTCACTAAACTCTTATAAAGTGAACACAATTTAAATTAGGGTTAATACTACTTTACCCCCCTGCCATATAAGCGAGATTCGGTTTACCCCCCTCTAAAAAAAACTTATTGGACAAACCTTGCAAAATAAAGATTCCATCAAATTTGACCCTGATCAGTTTTTTTGGCCAAAATTCTTAGAATCTTGCCTACATGGCAATTTTGGTAGTGCTGACTGTACAACACATAAGCAATGTGGCACAGTCAGCACTGCCACGTGGATTTTTTTATATAATTTTTTGTATTGATTTTTTTTTTAAATTAATATATTTTTTTAAAAAAAATTAGTATGTTTTTTTTTAAAAAAAATTTAATATTTTTTTACGTTTTTAAAAAATATTTGACAGTACCTGCGGATTTACGTACGGATTTAAAAATACCTGCGGATTCACCAACGGATTTGACAATACCTGCGGATTTACCTACGAATTTGACAATACCTGGGGATTTACCTTTAAAAATACCTGTGAATTTGACAATACCTGCGAATTTACCTGCGGATTTAGCTACGAATTTGACAATACCTGCGGATTTACCTACGGATTTAAAAATACCTGCGGATTTACCTACGGATTTGACAATACCTGCGGATTTACCTACAAATTTAAAATTACCTGCGGATTTACCTTTAAAAATACATGCGGATTTACCTGCGAATTTGACAATACCTGTGGATTTACCTACGGATTTGAAAATACATGCGAATTTATATATAATAAAAATAAATTTTAAAAATTAAAAAAAAAACAGTAAAACAATTTTGGAAAAAAAATTAATAAAAACGTAAAAACGTAATTTTTTTTAATTTTTCCAATTTTTTATAATTCTTTTTCAAAAAATTAATTTTTTTTAAAGTAAAAAAAATATTATTAAAAAAAATTAAAAAAAAATTAAATTTTTATTAAAATAAAATTAATAAAAAAAATTTCGAAAAAAAAAATTTTTTTAAAATTAAATTCCACGTGGCAGTGCTGACTGTGCCACATAAGCATGTGTTGTACAGTCAGCACTACCAAAAATGCCATGTAGGCAAGATTCTAAGAATCTTGGCAAAAAAAACTGATCAGGGTCAAATTTGATGAAATCTTTATTTTGCAAGGTTTGTCCGATAAGTTTTTTTTTAGAGGGGGTAAACCGAATCTCGCCTATATGGCAGGGGGGTAAAGTAGTATTAACCCTTTAAATTATGATAAGCTAACAACAACATTAACTTAAAAAATATACATAAATTAAGTGTATATGTATAGTTAATATCTTAGTCCATGAATTGATAATGCCTTTGGAGACAATATTAAACATATGTCTCATCACATAGTATCCACATTCAGAGTCATTGGACTATTTATGCGACTACAAATTATTTTCATATATTTACTAATTAATACACACAAAGCACAAGTAATACATTAGCGAAAATAAATGAATGACAAAAAGCACAAGTAATACTTACATGTGGTTCTATGAACTTTGGCTTTTTACCAGCTAAATTACGTTTCATAAAATGGTATCCCTCCATAGCTCTACATGTAGGTAAAAAAATTATATATGAATAAAATAATGTTCAAATTAATAAGAACTATTCAAAACTAAAAATAAAACTTTATTACTACAAATAATACCACTTACCCACTCAAAATCTTTTGCTTACCTTCATCAAGATGATAGTGTAACGAGTATTACAAAACTACAGTACTTTATTTCGGACATAAAATAATTAGTTGTCAATGTTCCCTACATAGACACTCAAAATAATTAATAATGTGTATAAAATTAATTTATAAATGAAAACACAAATTAAAGCATATACTTATTTATGGCTAAATGGTACTAGGAAATAATCTTTATTTTCCTTTACCAACTTAATTTGTATGTGCATTTTGACAGCGTTTGTTGAATTACCTCGAAATTGAATTTTCAATGGATCTATGAAACAATAATTTTTCAATTTCCTTTCATCACACATATCATGCAGGACCCTAATTAAAAGTTAATGCAAATGTCAAAACTTTATGCTAAAGTATGAGAACAATGAACATAAATTGAAAACACCACAAGAATTATACTTATGAGTATCACAATTGTATTACAGGTATGTCTAGCCATACATCTTCCTTCAAGAATTCCACAAGACAACTCTTATGAAGTACACCAGATATTTCTGGTTCAGGTTTTAATTCAAACGTGGACAAATCTGGAATCTCGTCTATCATACTAGATAGTCTCTGAATGTTATCTAGTTGAGGTGGTTGGTCTCAATATTCTGAACCAAGGAAGAATAACTATCTATCGTGCTTGCACCACCCATAACAACTTTCTCAAGCATGTCCAATTGATCTAGAATTGGGTTGTTGAGTAAACCCATTAATTTCAATTTCTACACCATCAAAACAACTGAATACAATACAAAAATTAAAATACACAAACAATAACAACAACATATAACACATAAAATTTAAATTATACTTATACCTCAATCACATCGATGGCACACTTCTCTCAATCAATCTCAGCCAACCTTTCTCGCTCATTTCGCGCCTCCTACAACATATTCTCTCGCTCCTCCCGCAACTTCCTCTCTCGCTCCTCCCCTCCTTTTGCACCTCCTGCAACATCTTCTCTCGCTCCTCCTGCAGCATCCGCTCTCGCTCCTCCTAATTCTACTTCTCCCGCTTCTATTTTAATACCTCCTCTATCTTTTCAACAATTATCTCTTCAATTTCTATCCCACAGTTTACTTGGTTAATTGGTTGTGATGGTCTAAAATGTAGCTTCAAGATGACACCTCTTCCAAGACCACAGACACACCAAACATGCTCCTCGATTCCAATCAATTCTACCAAGATGTCATGACGAGCTTGTGGAACGAAGCTACCAACTTTGGTGTGTTCAACCAGTAAATCCTATAACACATTGAATTAACTAAAATAAGTAATGTTGAAAAAAGTAGATCCTTATGATATTTTCAACCACTTCGCATGTAGCCTCTGATGTGAACGAGCCATGTGGTCTTTGACGTGCCCTTTTCCATTTCTCATGGCATGATGGTGGAGATGGACTGCAATTAAGGCTTCAAGAAAGATCTCCCAACTCTAGTTCCCTTTGTTTTATTTTTATATTAATCATTTTATTTTCAAGTTTATCCTATCCTCCATAAGATAATCTATGTGGATAGATATTTCTAGTTCGATTATCCTTTCCTTTTAGAATCTTAGCCGAGAATTCAGGAGTGGTGCAAGACTTTACAAAATCCTCCCAAACTTTCTTATCAATATATGAATACTTAACATATGGAGGAATTTCGTTATCTTTTGATTTTTTTAATATATTCTTCTGTGAGCTATGTCTTAAAGCCCTTCCAACGCTCACCAACATATCCAAGATATTTGTTTTTCATTATTTTATTCTTTGGAACAATAAACACTGCATATGTTTACATAATAGAGTTGATATTAGTGTTAAACCTAAAAAAATAAGTGGTCATATATACTTGTAAAACAAATAAAAAAAATTATATAGAAATACCTTAATATCAGTCCATATGCCATCTTTCAATTTACCGTCAACATCATGCCAAGTATTTATTAAAATAATCACTTTGCTTCTACCTTGTAATGCCACGTAGCTTTTAAAATTCTCAGCATTTTCACCACTAACTTTTCCGGTTCTCAGCATTTTGAACCTTGGTACACATTGTAGCACCACTACCTTTTCTTTTACTTTTTGTATTAATAGAAATTGCAGCAGAAGTTGTATGAGGGGTTCTTGCCAAATCACCCATTTCTGTGTAAATTAGGAAAAATAACAACATTTTGAAACATTTTGTCTTTTTTATTGTGGAAAGAATTCGCATTTCGAAACAACAACCAAACTAAATATTTCACGTTTGTATTTTTGTGTTTAACTAGATCATAGAAACAACAACAATAGAAATATACATTTAAATTCCAGACAAGTGTGTTATCTAAAAGATGGATAAAAAGTTGGATTTTATAAACTTTGCTATAGAACACTTGTTTTTATTAAGCCACAATCGAACTACAAGAACTAAAACATATATGGTAACCACAATCAGAATACAAGTTATGATGAAACATATATGATAACCGTTTGAGTTCTATGAACATTTCAAACAATATTTCAGAGGTGAGAGATGAACATTTATATTTGAGTTATATGAATATTTCAGTGGTATTACATTTCAAATAACATTTCAGTCATAACTACATTTCTAACGACATTTCAAACAACATTTTAGTTGTGAGAGGTGAAAATATTCTTTGAGAGATGAATAATACGTACCTCAAACGTGATGACGAAGCTTCAAAGAGTTTTGAAAGAGATGATGTCGAAATAGTTGACGTTGAAAAAGGATGATGTATGAGTTGATGTTGGAAGAGTTTTAATGAAAATCTCCTAGGTTTTTTGAAGAGAATGATGATAAAACGTGAAGTGTTGATAGGTAAATGAAAAGTTAGAATCTAGTTCACTGAAGTATTCATGCAAAAGATCAAACATGTCGGTTTTTAGGCAAACCCGAGGGAA
This sequence comes from Vicia villosa, assembly GCF_029867415.1. Taxonomy (NCBI): domain Eukaryota; kingdom Viridiplantae; phylum Streptophyta; class Magnoliopsida; order Fabales; family Fabaceae; genus Vicia; species Vicia villosa. Next base: position 29,248,142 of record NC_081183.1, on the reverse strand, counting down.
TATATCAATTAAAATAAAAATATATAAAAGTCCCATATAGTTCCATATTCAGGGAATTCATTTAAATTAACTATCACATTGGTTTTAAGTAACAACCGAGGTAAAATATTAATTAATAATTAAAAAAAATATAAATAATTTATAAATAAGGTATTTCAAAATGTTGATGCAAAAGATATAACCCCTCGGATGGCCATTATAACCGAGGGTAATACAGATAAAAAATAAAATAAATAAAAAGGTAAAAGCCTTGTATAACCGTCAACCAATTAAAAATACAAATAAAACATAAAATGAAATAACTAGGATTCGAAGCGATCTCCCTCGTATATATATTCTCTCGGTTTCGATATTAATCGAGGGTATAGGTTGTTTATATTTTTTTTTTAAAAAATATTGGCGCTGCATGTGAAAAGTTCATCATAAAAAGTATTATTTGTAGTTGTGTGATCTTCCTAGGGAACCGAAATACTCAAGTATTACGTGCAAAGGAAGTAACTATTTGATGAGACGCCTTTAGTTTTGTGAGCCCAATTCATTAATGAGGGAAGATCCAGAGCCACTTATTTATTTTAGGTTTTTCTTTCGTCTTGTTTCTGAATCGTTCGTCCCCTTATTTTCCGCTGAGACATTTCTTTCTCTTTAATCTGCTATCGTGATATGGCAAAGAGACCTTGAAAAACCGTGAAAAAGAATAAGGTGAGCCCATCTTATCTATGGGAAAGTTATGTTTTCTCTCCAACCCTTTCAATCTTCACCAAAGAAGGGAACTTTGATGGGCCTTTTCTAACGTTGGAAAAATGTCACTTTAGGGGCTTACCATTCCTGGCGACGAAGACAAAATTCGTAATGAGTATGGAATTGTATCATTCCCCTACATGAGTATCTATTTTTCATCTCAGGGAGTCTGTTTTCCCTTTACTGCTTTCAAAGTCGACTCTCTTAATTGATTAATGATGGCTCCATCTCAACTTCATCCCACCAGTTTGGCGTACGTGAAAGCTTATCAGCACTGTTATGAGTATCTAAAGGGAAAAACCTCCACTATCATTTTCTTTCGATCTCTTTTGTTGCAACCAAGGTACTCCGGTTTGTCCAAGAAGAAAAGGTTTCGTTCTATTAGTGTCGACGATACGAATTTTTGAATCTTTCCCTGAACCACCCACTTTTATGGACCGGTTCTTTTTTGTCACCCCTCCACTCTGAGGCTCATGCAGTTATTTGTGTGATTGATTCGGGGTTGAAAGGTACATGTAAGCCGTTGTTTCCCATTGTTGATCGATGACGTAATTTCTACAAATTTTGACAACTTGAGGATTTTTATAGAAAATTTCTTTACCCACCTCCCTATGGGGCTGACCCCCAGCGAAAACCCCAATTTGTCCCTGCTTCGGAGATGTATCTCCGAAGTAATTTTTTTATATTTTTTCAGACTTCGGAAATGCATCTCCGAAATGCATGAAAATTCAAAAAATACGTTGTTTTTTACATTCAGGTATTATTTCGGAAGTTCATTTCCGAAATATAGTGTTCATATAACATTTTCCCTCCTTCACTATTTCATCATTTTTCTCCAAAACAAACCCAAACTCTCTCCAAAACTTCCATCAAAATCAAACCGATTTTCGTCTCAAAATCAAGTTTCAAATCGTTGATCACGTTAGAGGGAGCATAGAAAGCTACAATTTGATGAAATCTATGATGAAAACTGCGATGGTTCGGAAGTTCATTTCCAAAATAAGTTACCTAACAAATTTCGGAAATGTACTTCCGAAATCATGCCTGGCAGTAAAAAAAATGTTTTGGCCAATTTTGCTAATTTTTGCATATGTTAGGTATGGTGCATCCGGACAACATTGTCGACGATGACGTAGCTGTTCCGGAAGATGTCAACGTTAATAACGATCCGGTTAGCGACGTTAAATCCATGATCGATGTGGTAGATGTACGACAATAATTTACAAATGATCGGAGCTTCGCTTGTCGTGAACAATCGCTTGATTGGGTTCATAGCGAATCTAGTAAACTTGGATTTGGCATTGTTATTTTAAGGTCCGACAATGGAAATAGTAGACCAAAAGCTTTTGTCGTTTTGAATTGCGAGGGGGGTGGGAGGTATGTACCAACAAATCGGGTGTTAAAACACGAAGACACGAAGACACGTGACTCTGAGGGTTGACGATTTGTGGCGTTTAAGCGTCATTTGTGGAATTCATAATCATGCCTTGGATGCCAAGTTACACGGGCATCCAACGGTGTGTCGTTTGTCCCGCGAAGAGAAGAAAGTTATTTTGGATTTATCGATAGTCAAAGTGGCGTCGAGAAACATACTTGCCGATTTGAAGCGAATAAAACCGGATAGCGTTTCAAATATCAAGCAAGTTTATAATGAACGACACAATCTTAAAGTCTTGAAAATGTGCCCTCGATCGGAAAGACTGTTAATAGTGAATTAGTAGTGTTTTCATATGTTAAATTAACTACATTTTGAGCTAAATTTGAGTATATCTTAGGAGTTTTGAGGATTTTACGGTTAGAATTGAACTCTAGAGGTTCGACACTAATTGTAGAACAACTTGCGTCACTTTGGGTGTTATTTGTGCAGATATTGAAGTTGAGAAGTAAAGACGAAGAAACACGCAGGCATAGAGCTTCTGGAGAGGAGGAATCACAAATAAGGAAGGTGAAACAAAGGCCGAGCCGCGCCAATAAGGGGCGAGACGCGCCTTAACCCTCTGACTTGGGTTCGCGCCGCGCCAATACGTGCCGAGGCGCGGTGGCTGCGTTATAAGGATGAATTATTATAAATAGAAACCCTAATTCTCATAAGGGGTAGACTTTTGGTGAACGAAATTCAGAGAGCAATCCTAATCCAGAGCAGCAAACAATATCCGAAGGAGAATTCAACATCAATTGAAGACATTCCCTTGATGAAGATGAATCCATCCATGAAACTTTGTGTGTTCTTCATATCTATGGAGAGCTAAATCCTATTGTGTTGAGTTTAAGGTAGTAGTTAACCTATGAAGATGCAATTACTTTGATTAATTCTGGTGAACAATTGGTTAAGCTTTATTATCAATGAAAAACCTTGCTTTTATTTTATATCATTGTTGAACTATCAATCGAGAGATATGGTTTATACTTTTGCCCTAGGTTTTTACATTAACTTGTTGATTAATACTCAGAGATGAGATTTTGAAGAAGTTTTCATAAATCATTGCGGTTAATTCCCTTTATCTTTATAGTTATTCTGAGAGATCGAATATCATACCGGTAGAGGTGGTTCTAGATTGATTATTAGACATAATATCAGTTTTGAGGATAATGAAGATAATAACTTAGATAATGTTCACATGTGGACTAATTGATTATTGCATATGAATAGGTTGATGAACCCTAAAACTCAACATATTCATTCACCATTGTTATTCATCTTTAAGCTTTTTATCATTCAATCATTATTCTGTTATTTGCAAGTAGAGATTAAAACAATTAACATCAATATTTTTCACTACTCATTAGAAATTAACTATAGAACGGTAGTAATATTAACTCAGTCTCTATGGATACGATATTAGAAAATATTTACCCAAAAAACTCTCAACAAATTGGCGCCGTTGTCGGGGACTGTGTCATACACTCATCTGACTCAATTCTATGAGTTAGTTGGTACTACATGTGTAGCCCAAGCGGAGGAAGAAACATTGTTCAAAAGGTTGTTCCCACATTTTTTGCTATAAAGGTTAAAGATTGGTATCTAGATCAACCTGAAACAGTTATGAATGATTGGAATACTCTGGAAGAAACATTCTTGGAACGGTTTTACTCTCAAAAACCGATTCTTTGATGCTAAAACAGCAATTGCGGTATTCTCTCAAGGTAGTAATGAATCACTGAATGAAGCTTGGGAAAGATACAAAGCTATGCTGAGGAAATGCAAGGGACACGGATTTGCAGAAGTTTATCAAATTCACATGTTCTGCAACGGTCTTACACCTACAAATAAGACACTCTTGGACGCCACAGCTGGTGTCTCACTAATGTCCAAAACAACTGCTGAAGCAATTCAGGTAATTGAGAGAATGGATCTGAATGACCGACAGGGTAATCATGATCGAACTGTCAGAGATAAGAAACCGGGGCTGTTGGAGCTAACTAATGGTGATGCCCTACTTGCTTAGAACAAATTGCTAATTTTACAAGTGGAGATTTTGACACAACAAATGTCCAAACTTCCACAACAAATCAAAGATCTTAATGGAGTTTCAATTTCATACCAAGTTCCTAAGTGTAAGTTATGCAAAGGAGATCATCAAACCGGATTTTGCCCACTAGTCTTGGCAGAAGAGGTGAATTCTATGAACAACAACCAAGGACCGAGGCAAAATCAATACCCGAACCCTCTGCCGTATCAACAGAATTATCATCCAAGGAGTAACAACCAAGGATACCAACAAAGACCTAACAATCAAGGGTATCAACAACAAACTTTTCAACCTTACACTCAGCCACCACAACAACAAGGAGGACAATCTAAGTTGGAAGAGACTATGAACCAGTTCATACAAATGTCAATGACAAACCAGAAAAGCCAGGAAGCCGCAATTAAAAATCGGGAAACTCAAGTAGGGCAACTGGCTAAACAAATTGCAGCTAATCAGTCAAATGTGACATTCTCCGCCAACACTCAAGAGAATCCTAAAGAGCATTACAAAGCAGTTGTAACTAGAACTGGTCAGAAAGGTGGCGAGGAGGAAGTTGAAATCAATGATGCCGAGAAGGAGGATAATAATCGTGCTGCGGAAGATGAGGAGAATGAAATCATAGTGATTGATATGAATAAAGATGCTGAAAAAAATAAGGGGTCGCGGCGCGCTAATACATAGTCGCGGCGCACTTAGGATAAAACAGCCAGCAGTACGATCCCCAGCCAACATCTCCCATATCCACATGCACCATCAAAGAAATATCATGCTAGACAATATGCAAATTTTATGGAAATTTTCAAGCAATTACAAATCAACATTCCATTCTCCGAAGCCATTGCCCAAATGCCAAAGTATGCAAAATTCATGAAGGATATCTTGACAAAGAAGAAGAGACCAGAAGAGGAAGAAGTTGTTGTTCTTGATGCCTAATGTAGCGCTATAGTATCCCGTCTCCCTCAAAAAGCAAGAGATCCAGGACGAGTTACACTACCAGTCACCATTGGTAATCAGCACATTGGGAATGGATTGATAGATCTAGGGTCAAGCATTAGTCTAATCCCTCTATCAATAGTGAATCGATTGGGAAACATTGAGATGAAGTCAACCAGAATGACCTTACAACTAGCAGATAAGTCCACCACTCTTCCCTACGGTGTTGCACAAGATATGTTAGTAAAGGTAGATAAATTCCTGTTCCCGGTAGACTTTGTTGTGATTGATATGGAAGAGGATAAAGAGTCACCAATTATTCTGGGAAGGCCATTCATGAAAACAGCCCGGATGATGATAGATATCGATGATGGTATTATGAAGCTAAGAGTCCAAGACGAAGAGGTATGCTTTAATCTCTCCGACGCCATGAAACAACCTAAGGATAAAAGCGATTGTTTCCGCCTAGATGTCACTGAAGAAGTAGCAATAGAGGTAGCTAGTGAGATCCATCTTTCTAATCCATTAGAAAGATCCCTTGTTGATTCTTTTAATGTGCTGACTCAAGAGGAAGAAAAGGAAATTGAAGGATTTGTAAAAGAACTAGAGAAGGGAGGAAACATGAACGATAAGGATGAGAAAGTGGAAACATTGGACCCACTAAAAGAAGTGAAGGAAACAAAGATGGAACTAAAACTACTATCGGCTCATCTGAAATATGTCTTTTTAGATAAGGAGGGAAAGAAACCAGTAGTTATTAGTTCAAAGCTAACTACGCAAGAAGAAGAAAGACTACTTCAAATCCTACAAAAGAATAAAGCTGCAATCGGATGGGTCTTGGCCGATTTAAAAGGTATAAGTCCAGCATATTGTATGCACAAAATCATGTTGGAAGAAGAATTCAAACCGGTAGCGCAACCGCAACGAAGGTTAAATCCAACTATGAAAGAAGTAGTAAGAAAAGAAGTAGTCAAACTCTTGGAAGCAGGAATGATTTATCCAATTTCAGATAGCGCATGGGTGAGTCCAATACAAGTAGTGCCAAAGAAAGGAGGAATGACAGTCATCAGTAATGAGAAGAATGAACTAATACCAACAAGAACTGTCACTGGGTGGAGAATGTGCATTGACTATCGTAGACTCGACAAAGCCACGAGAAAGGATCACTTCCCTTTGCCCTTCATGGATCAAATGCTTGAAAGATTATCCGGACAAAACTATTACTGTTTCTTAGATGGATACTCCGGATACAATCAGATTGTAGTCAATCCAGAAGACCATGAGAAGACAGCTTTCACATGTCCCTTTGGAATTTTCGCATATAGAAGAATGCCATTTGGATTATGTAATGCCCCATCCACCTTTCAACGGTGTATGCAAGCAATCTTCTCCGACCTCATTGAAAAGAGCATTGAAGTATTCATGGATGATTTTTTGGTGTTCGGAAAATCCTTTGACATTTGCTAGCTAATCTAGACGAGGCACTAGGAAGATGTATTGAGACCAACCTAATTCTAAATTGGGAGAAATGTCATTTCATGGTAACTGAAGGTATTGTACTTGGACACAAGGTATCTTCAAGAGGGCTTGAAGTGGACAAAGCCAAGGTGGAGGTAATATCAAAACTTCCACCTCCAGTAAACATAAAAGGGGTAAGAAGCTTTTTGGGTCATGCGGGATTCTATCGAAGGTTCGTAAAAGATTTCTCGAAGATCGCCAAACCATTGAGTAACTTACTCAACAAAGGTACGTATTTTACTTTCGATGAATCATGTGTCCAAGCTTTTAATGAGTTAAAAGAAAGGATAATTACCGCACCTGTGATCGTAGCACCCGATTGGACAAAACATTTTAAACTTATGTGTGATGCTAGCGATTATGCCATAGGCGCGGTACTAGGCCAGAGAAAGGAAAAAGTATTTCACGTCATACACTATGCAAGCAAAGTTTTAAACGATGCTCAAGTCAATTATGCCACTACAGAAAAAGAGTTGCTAGCCATAGTGTATGCCCTTGAAAAATTCAGATCCTATCTCATTGGAACAAAGGTGGTGATTTACACGGATCATGCGGCCATTAAATATCTGCTAACTAAACCGGATTCGAAACAAAGGCTCATTCGATGGGTTTTTCTTTTACAAGAATTTGACTTAGAAATCCGGGTTAAAAAAGGTTCAGAAAATGTGGTAGCAGATCATTTATCCCATCTGGTCAATGTAAATGTCACTACCCAAGAAGCGGAAATAAATGAAGAATTCCCAAATGAACAACTTTTTCAACTCCAAGTAAGACCGTGGTTCGCCGATCTTGCAAACCATAAAGCAACTGGTATGGTACCAGAGGACTTTGATTGGCATCAAAAGAAAAAGTTGCTATCCGATGCTAAATACTATGTGTGGGACGACCCATATTTGTTCAAGATAGGTAAGGATGGCATACTCAGAAGGTGTGTGAATGAAGAGGAAGCCCAACAAATCCTTTGGCATTGCCACAATTCTCCGAGTGGTGGGCATTTTAATGGATGGAGAACAACAACAAAAGTTCTCCAATCCGGTTTTTTCTGGCCAACTATTTTCAAAGAAGCACACCACTATGCGATGAATTGTGATAAATGCCAAAGAGTTGGAGGGATAAGTAAAAGAGATGGGATGCCACTTCAAACCATGATCGAAGTTGAAGTTTTTGATTGTTGGGGGATCGATTTCATGGGACCTTTTCTTCCCTCATTTACTAATGAATATATTCTAGTTGCTGTGGATTATGTTTCCAAGTGGGTTGAAGCTATCGCTACTCCAAAAGCGGGTGCCAAAACGGTATTGAAAATTTTAAACTGTAACATCTTCACCCGGTTTGGCATGCCTCGAGTAATCATTAGCGATGGTGGATCCCATTTTGTTAATGAACAGGTTGCTAAAGTGTTGGAGAAGTGTGGAATCAATCATAAGATTACATCACCTTATCACCCTCAGACCAACGGGCAAGCGAAAATTTCTAACAGAGCAATAAAGAATATTCTAGAGAAGACAGTCTCGGTATCCAGGAAAGATTGGTCCGCAAGGATTGATGATGTTCTTTGGGCATACCGGACTGCATACAAAGCCCTCACTGGTGCATCACATTTTCAGATGGTTTATGGTAAGGCATGTCACTTACCTGTAGAGATAGAGCATAAAGCCTTGTGGGCTCTATGTTTCTTTTATAGAGATGACAGCCTAGCATTTAAGAAAAGGAAAGAACAACTCCATGAGCTAGAAGAGTTCAGGCACTTAGCATATGAGTCCAACAAAATGTACAAGGAAAATATGAAAAGATACCATGACAAGAAACTCAAAAAGAAAGAGTTTAAGGTTGGAGATCTTGTGCTTCTGTTCAACTCAAGGCTAAGACTTTTTCCAGGTAAATTGAAATCTAAGTGGTCAAGACCATTCATGGTCAAAGAAGTCAAACCATATGGTGCTATTGTCATTGAGGATAGCAAAACCAAAGAGAGTTGGACAGTCAATTGAGAAAGACTGAAAGTTTACCTTGGGGGAGAATTTGATAGGGAAGTGTGTATTATTGCACTTCTGAGTACTTAAGGAAGCTGATCGTCGAGCTCAAAACGACGTTAAACAAAGCGCTTGTTGGGAGGCAACCCAATGCAGTAAGTTTTTATTGTTTTCTCGTTTTTAATTTTAGTTTTATGTATCATCAGACCGGTGTGATTGAGCAGGAACAGAAACCTAAACAAAATAAAGCACCGCGCCGCGAGACCTCATAACGAGGCGCGACACGTTGGCAGAAGCTTTCGCGCGTCGCATAAGATCTGCATGCGCCGCGGTGATGCGAAAGCATATTTTCTCCTCTAACCTACCCTCAGCTGCCCTGCGTATTGTGGTTAGCCGGAGCCCAACCTTCTTCTTTTGGGGGGGGGGAGAGAGGTGCAGGTGCTCGACCAGATGAGTCCCTGAAGCGACTGGAGGAGGATAGTGAGCTGTTATGTTTATGATAACTGTCGTGATGATTTTTTTTTTATTTTTTTGTCAATCTGTTTTTTTTTTGTCATTGTTGCTTTTTATTTTTTGTTAGTTGTCCCCAGTTTAGAATGAGTAGTTCCACAACATAATGAAAAGCTTAAGCAAGACAATGATAATACCAACAAGGGAGCAACATGCATGAAAGTGGTAGTGAGTGGAAATTTTTCAAAAATTAATTTTTCACTTTCTTTTTCAATAAGTGACAAGGCAGGTATGAATTTTTGAACTTAAACTCATAGTGTGTGCATGAAATGTAGGTTGTTAGTAAATACTGGCAGAAGTTCTTTATAGTACATTATTTTTGTTGGATCGGCTTAGCCTTAACCATTGTGAGGAAAGCTTTCCATTATCTACTATATGCAGGAGACCATCGATTACTTTGACTTGTTTGTATTCTGCTAAACTGTTTGTCGCATCGTTTTGTGGAAATCTGTGAAAAGGACTTAGGCATTTGTTTGAATCTGAGAGTTTCTTTGAGCCCACTCCATCTTAAAACTTATTTTTTTTTGTGAGAGTGTGATCCTTTGCTAACCATTCTTTGAGCCTGAGGTCAAGATAAATTTCATAATATGCACCAAGAAAAACACCTGGTGAGTTTTGATCTCAATGTAAAGTTTTGTTTTGGACCATCAACCATAAAATTTGGTGATGTGTTTTCTCTTTTACCTTTATAGAAAGTAGGGGAGCATTCATAGACTCTAGTTACAGGTTGATCTCCAAGTTGGGGACAATCACAATCGAAAGAAGAGTAAGTACAAGTGGTGATGTGCAAAGAACAAAAGAACTTCGTAGCTTGAAAAAAAAGAGAAGAAACAAAAGAAGAACAACGTTTGAACTTAGACAGTTGTTGGAAATAAAAGAAATATCGAGCTACGAATGAAAAGATGAACGGGGGAAAAAGCTAATGGTATAGAGAAAAAGGAATGAGTTATGTGATTCGGATGCTTCCCTAGAATAGGAACAACCCTTGAACATCTTCTTTTCTTTGAATCTAAACCACATTACAACCCTATAAAGACCTTTCGATTCTCAGATTCCACAGGACTTGATGCTAACAATACGGTGAACGTATGATATGGATATTTGTTGATTTAATTGTTTGGATGAGTGTTTAACCCCTCTTTTATTCATCATATCTTTTGATGAGAGTGATTAGTGCTGATTCAACTGAGGTTGTGTAGTGTTTCGAACTTCTGGAGGTAATTTCTTTTCAAAATCTGTTTCATGTGCATGTTCTGAGTTTGCAGGGAGATGAAGAGTATCTGAGCCGGTCACTGAATTGACCCATTTGAAAAACATTTTGAAAAACTTGTTGCATGACTGTTGGTATGTGTTGTTGTTTTTATTGAGGTAAGTAATTTTGTTTAGGGACAAACAAAACTCTAAGTTGGGGAGAGTTTGTTAGGAGTGAATTAGTAGTGTTTTCATGTGTTAAATTAACTACCTTTTGAGCTAAAGTTGAGTATATCTTAAGAGTTTTGAGGATTTTACGGTTAAAATTGAACTCTAGAGGTTCGACACTAATTGTAGAACAACTTGCGTCACTTTGGGCGTTATTTGTGCAAATATTAAAGTTGAGAAGTAAAGACGAAGAAACATGCATGCGTAGAGCTTCTGGAGAGGAGAAATCACAAAGAATGAAGGGAAACAAAGGCCGAGCCGCACCAATAAGGGGCGAGACACTCCTTAACCCTCTGACTTGGGTTCGCGCCGCGCCAATACGTGCCGAGGCGCGGTGGCTGCGTTACAAGGATGAATTATTATAAATAGAAACCCTAATTTTCATAAGGGGTAGATTTTTGGTGAACTAAATTCAGAGAGCAATCCTAATCCAGAGCAGCAAACAACATCCGACGGAGAATTTAACATCAATTGAAGACATTCCCTTGATGAAGATGAATCCATCCATGAAACTTTGTGTGTTCTTCATATCTATGGAGAGCTAAATCCTATTGTGTTGAGTTTAAGGTAGTAGTTAACCTATGAAGATGCAATTACTTTGATTAATTCTGGTGAACAATTGTTTAAGCTTTAATATAAATGAGAAACCTTGCTTTTATTTTATATCATTGTTGAACTATCAATCGAGAGATATGGTTTATACTTTTGCCCTAGGTTTTTACATTGACTTGTTGATTAATACTCAGAGATGATATTTTGAAGAAGTTTTCATAAATCATCGCGGTTAATTCCCTTTATCTTTATAGTTATTCTGAGAGATCGAATATCATACCGGTAGAGGTGGTTCTAGATTGATTATTAGACATAATATCAGTTTTGAGGATGAATGAAGACAATAACTTATATAATGTTCACATGTGGACTAATTGATTATTGCATATGAATAGGTTGATGAACCCTAAAACTCAACATATTCATTCACCATTGTTATTCATCTTTAAGCTTTTTATCATTTAATCATTATTCTGTTATTTGCAAGTAGAGATTAAAACAATCAACATCAATATTTTTCACTACTCATTATAAATTAACTATAGAACGGCAGTAATATTAACTCAGTCTCTGTGGATATGATATTAGAAAATATTTACCCAAAAAACTCTCAACAAAGACATACGGGCTTCCATGTGCTTGTATAATTTCTAAAAAGATGAAGTTGAATTCACTGACACGCATGGATGAAGTAATCGACCATTAGAAGAAGCTCCGTTTTGATGATTTCGAGCCGGCGAAAGAAAACGATTCCAAAATCACCATCTCCGACGAATTGGAAGTGATAATGAATAAGTTTGCTAAAGCGGATGACACAATGAAAATGCACATTAAAGAACAATTGTGAAAAATTGCATTTCCGGAGACCACCGATTTGAAACCTCCATCTCAACCGGTTAAAACGAAAGGTGCTCCGAAAAAGCCGAAAAATACCCAAGAAGACACGTCAACCAAACGATCTCCTTCCTACTTTGAACATGTTGATGCATTGTTCCCGGATTCACCGACATCAAAGTCCAAGTTTAGTGGTAACAAAGGAGCGCGTATTTCGAATCCACCTCGCACACCTCCGATCAAAAAATCTCCCATGATCTACATTGATGAGATGCCGCTTTTTATGCACAAATATATTGATAACAGAGTTGATGTTGGAGGCAACGACAATTGTGGATATTGGGGCGTTGTGGGTTTTCTCGGAAAAGGAGAAGAAATTCACACTCTAATTCGACGGGAACTTATTTCGGAGTTGACTTCGCATCGGGACATCTACGTCCGACTCTTTGAAAATCAAGAAAACTTTGAGAAACTTCATGATTCACTTGTTCCATCACTTAGCGGTATCGCATCGGTTTTGAAGTGGATGTCATTCCCCGATATGGGCCATCTAATAGCAAGTGCGTATGATCGGGTGTGTGTCAATTTGACGAGATTTAGACTATGTGAGACATTCTTTCCACTTCATAGCCGACCGCCATTGGACGCGTCGAGCCGCATCATATGTATCAGGTATCTAAGATCGCACCACTTCGTGCAAGTTTTTTTGAAACCGGGGTGTCCTATACCGGCTACTTCTTGTCAATGGACGACACATCATACAAATGAGGCGGAGACTTGGCCGGATCCTTTCGTTTCAAGAATGGCGGAGTTTGAAGAAATGATGAGCCAAGAGCGTGAGGGAAATAGAGAGCGGTCGAAGAACATACCGATTTTAGATTTAAGTGTCACCGATTGGTTCGGAGAATTTTAGTTTTTACCGGACCGTTTTTTTTGTAATGACAGGTGCATGTCATTTTTTGTATGTATTGTCGTTTACCATGTAAAATCAAACCGATTCAATACATATATAATATAAGTATGTTTAATGTGGTCATTGCCTATTTTGTATGCATTTGGTATTGTTATCCCAAAACATAATGCAATGCACAAAATTTTATTTTTCATCTCTGTTTCTGCATAATTCGGAAGTTCATTTCCGAAATATACTTGTTTTCAGCCTAATTTCGGAAGTTCATTTCCGAAACATCCACTGAATGCAAGATAAGGTTTGTTGGGCCATTATTACTTCAATAAGTCTATAAATACAACACACTTTTCTTCATCCTCTTCACACCACAAAACACAAATGACACAAACCTACCCCCACCTAGCATTTGTCTACTTCACCAGTGGCTACCCGATGTCGTTCCAATTCCTCTTATTGCGCGACACACCGTTTGCAGAATTGATAACGTCGCTCAACACGCTATTGCAATATCCGGAAAATCGGAAGGTTGTCAAGCTTGAGTACCGCTCGCCATCGCTTAACGACGACGGAGACCTTGAGTTCACCCCATTCGAGGTCAAGAACGACGAAGATTTAGCGGTATTGTGGACAATTTTCGACCGATTTTCTTTGAAGGGTCCGATCGAGTTGGATGCGAAACTTCAAAGATCGGGGCCGACGTTATCAAAATATTGACTCATCCTCACCTACCCGTGTTTAACAATATGTAACTTTAATTTTATGTAATGTGATCGATGTAATCTTCATCATTTAAATAAATCGTATCGTCGTTGTTTGTTATTTTTCTTTTGTCCCAGACCTTATTTCGGAAGTGCATTTCCGAATTCTTCAAAGGGGGGGGGGTGAATTCGGAGATGCATTTCCGAATTCACCCAGTTTTTGGAAAAAAATAATATTTCGGATGTACATTTCCAAAATCAGTGTTTTTTATCAAAAAAAACATGTTTTCGGAAGTATATTTTCGAAATTACCATTTTTCTCATAAAATAAGTGACTTCGGAGATGTATTTTCGAAACAGGAGACATTTTAGAGATTTCTTTAGGGGTGACCAAAAAGTAGGGAGATGAGTAAATAAATTTTTTTTATATCCCTAAGGATGCTCAGTATGAGAATGCAGATGGAAAAAATGGTTGAATGGAGTACTCCACAAGGAAAAGCATCCCATGTGATTATGAATGACTTCAAAGCTCAATAATTGTTTATTAATAATGACTGCCTAGACATAAATATGTCAAAACTGAAATGTTAAGCATTATGTTATGTGTCCCTTTTTCTGTACCATAGGATATGTCATGTCTGTTGAAGAATGTCACTTTTTTATTGGAAATTTTTGTAGCTATAGGGCTGAGATTAATCTCCAATTATATTATGTAATTTTTTTGTCCCAATTAATCTTTTTTTCTTTTTTAAATGGCACATGATTTTGTCTCAAGAAAATAATTAGCACATGATTCTCATTTCTTTGAAGCTTCCATTTGAATTATTGTGTTCCGAAATTCAACCAACCTAACTTTTTTCTTTATAAAACTCTCTTATTAGTAGTAGTACAATTTTTATCATTGTAAAACTATCAACTCGTGCAAGAATTATTCTATCGTCGAGGCACATGACGATAATTTCTCAGAAAGATCCTATTTTCAATTATTTGGTTTTAGTTTTAATTATTTTGCAGAAAATGAAAAACTCTATTGACAAATCTTATACAAACTACGTGCATAGAAGATGAGTATTGCGGATTTAAAACTTTACATTCTAGGTTTTATTTCATGATATTTAAATTTATGAACTTTAAATAAATTTCACATTAAAATTTTACATTCTAGGTTTCTTCTAAATTTTCATCCAATTTCAGTTTAGTCACTTTTTCAATCAATTTTATCTTTAAATTTTAAATTTGTTTCGAAGATATTTTAAAACTCCCCTCTACATATAAGACTATCACAAAATTTGTTCTAATAAAAAATCTAAAACAAATCAAACCCAAAAAAATAATAATGTGTTCTGATTCGATTCATTTTCAAAAACTGAACATAATCAACGAAAACCAAATTAATTTAGTTCGATTTTTATTTTAAAGAACTGCATAATCTATGAATTGAACTGATGTGTATAATCATTTCAAACTTTTATTTTATGAATAGTTGATTCAACAACAGAACATAACACAACATGCATGTGTTTCTTCATTTCGCCATGATTTATTCAGTTTACCATCTTTTCCCATTGTTAAGAATTATGATATGGTCTAACTTAATCCTACAAACCCGACTTGTAAGGTGAAGATTGACCCCACTTATAAACACATATGCATTCCATATGTTGTCCGATGTATGACTCTTAACACACCCTCTCACGCATATGATTAGACATTTGGAGCGTGAAAATAAATGGTGGATGATCTGATAGCAAAAACTTGATAAGTGGTACATTGAATATTAAACGAGACTCTTGATATCATGTTAAGAAATGTGGTTAGTTCTAACTCATCCCTACAAAACCTGCTTGTAAGGAAATGATTACCCCCGCTTATAAGGACATATTCAAGCCATATATTGTTCGATGTGAGACTCTTAATACACCTCTTCACGCTTAGTATTAGACATATGGAACATAGAAATAAATGGTGGGTGTCCAGATAGCGGAAACCTAATAGTAGGTTGCTCACCGAATCTTAAACTAGGGTTTTATACCATGTTAAGAAATGTTGTTAGGCCTAACTCATCTCTACTAAATTAGCTTATATGGTGGGGATTGTCCCCACTTATAAACACATGTTTAAGCCATATATTGTACGACGTTGGACTCTTAACACTCCCCCTCAAGCCTATGATTCAACATCTGAAGCACGAAAATAAATGATGAATGACCAGATAGCGGAAGCCTCATTGTAGGTGGTCCAACAGATCTTAAATGGTGCTATTGATACCATCTTAAGAAATTTGGTTGGGTCTAACTGAAACCTGCAAATCTGGTTTCGTATGGTTGAATTAGGCCTACACCACATTTCTTAACATGGTATCAAGAGCCTCGTTTAAGATTCGGTGGGCCACCTACTATCACGTTTTCGCTATCAGGCCATCCACCATTTATTTCTACGCTTCAGATGTCTTAGGCGTGAGGGAGTGTGTTAAGAGTCCCACATCAGCCAATACATGGCATGAACATGTCCTTATAAGTGGGACAATCCTCACCTTATAAGTGGTATCAAAACTCTCGTTTAAGATCTTATGGGCCACCTACTATTAGATGTTTGCTATCACGCCATCCACCATTTATTTTCATGCTTTAGATGTCCAATCCTTGGCGTGAGAGTATGTGTTAAGCGTCTCACGTCGGACAATATATAACTTGAATATGCTTATAAGTGGGAGAAATTATCACCTTACAAGTTGGTTTTGTAGAGATGAGTTAGGTCCAACCACATTTCTTAATACCTATATTTGAAAATAAATAGAACCTTTAGTTTAATTGTATTTTTAATTTGATGATAAACTTAATTTTAAGATGATTGTATTTGTATTTGATGATGAACTATCATCATTTCAATTATGTCGTATAAATTTATTTGTATTTGGCGGTGAATTATCATTATTTTGAACATGTTAAATAAATATATTTAATTTAAGGGTGATCATTTCTCACTCCTACAGAGAAACAAATAGGTGTGCTGACATGCTAGCTAATATTTGTTGCACGGAGAAGAATTTCCACATTTATGAAGAAGCTATGAGTTTCTCGAGGTCCACTTTGGACACTGATTCAGTTGGGATTATTATTCCTAGGGATGTTGTTTTGTAGTTTTTCTTTCTTTTGGGCTTAGGCCCTCTCTATCATAAAAAATTTCCTTCAAAGAATGGTCCCTCCACAAATTTTCATCTATAAAAATGGTCCCTGACGTTAAATGCCACTAACGGGTGCTGACGTGGAAATACATTTGGATTAAAAATATTAATTTTTTAACTGATATATTATTCATTTTTACTTCCAGTACACGTGTTGTGATGTATACCTCTTAACCATTTTATTATAAACCCTAAAACTAAAACCACATCCCTAAACGTGTTTTCTTCACTCTCAGTTGTGTTATAAATCTTCATCATACCTTCTTATCCATTAAAGACGCATACGTGCTCCAT
Organism: Vicia villosa; assembly: GCF_029867415.1. NCBI lineage: Eukaryota > Viridiplantae > Streptophyta > Magnoliopsida > Fabales > Fabaceae > Vicia > Vicia villosa. Next base: position 29,231,112 of record NC_081183.1, on the reverse strand, counting down.
TGAACCATGTGGTCCTAACGTCTTTGACGATTTCACATTTTGATTTTGTTCCTAGTATTAAGGTTATTCCCACGTGTTCTTCATGTTTTATATGTTGTTAAATTATTTCATTGCATTTGTGGATTTCCTTCCAACAAGTGGTATCTAGATTCGTGGTTTAATTTGTGTAACAATGGGGACAAACACATCTAGGATGATGAGTTTAAATGGTTCCAACTATAATGTTTGGAAAGAAAAACTGGAAGATTTGATTTATGTGAAAGGTTTTTACTTGCCGGTTTTCTCTAATGAAAAACCCGATGGAAAGAGTGATGAAGAATGGACATTGTTGCATAGACAAGTTTGTGGTTATATTCGTCAATGGGTGGATGATAATGTTTTGAATCATGAGAGCTTAGTGACTCATGTTCGCTTTCTTTGGATCAAACTTGAGGATTTGTATGCAAGAAAGACAAGGAACAATAAGTTTTTCTTGTTCAAGTAATTGATATCATTGAGGTATAGTGATGGTTCACCAATGACTGATCACTTGAACACTTTCCAAGGGATTCTAAATCAATTATCATCGATGAATCTTACTTTTGATGATGAAATTCAAGGTTTGTGGCTTCTTGGTACTTTTCCTAATTCTTGGGAGACTTTTAGGACATCCTTGTATAACTTCGCTCTTAATGGTATCATCTCAATGGACTTGCCTAAAATTAGTGTGTTGAATGAGGAGTTGAGGCGTAAGTCACAAGGTTCTTCTTCATATTTCGAGGTGTTGGTTATTGAATATAGGGGGAGACATCAAAGTAGAGGTTCAAGTAATCACAGGACATCACATGGTAAATCATAAGGAGGCTCTAATAGATTCTCTAATATTGAGTGTCATCATTACAGGGAAAAGGGACACATAAAAAGATATTGCTGGAAGATGAAAAGGGAAAACAAGAAGAAGCGCTACAATGACGACAAAAAGGAAGGTAAAAATAAAGAAGATGTTGCTATTGTTGATGATTTCTTTGTTGTTTGTGATAGTTGTGTAGAGAATATCAATCTATCTTGTTATGAGATGGATTGGGTGGTTGATAGTGGTGATTATACTCATGCAACCATGAGACGTGATCTTTTTTCAACTTACGAGACTGGTGACTTTGGGGTTGTTCGTATTGGAAATAATGGGCAAGCCAATGTCATCGAAATAGGAGATATTTGTGTCGAAACTAGCAATGAGACTACTCTAGTTCTCAAAGGCGTGAAAGACATTCCGGTTTCGATTCAATCTTTTATCCATTGGAAAGTTGGATAATGAAGGATATGATAATTCTTTTTCGAGCAATGAATGGTAGTTAAATAAAGGCTCAATGGTGGTTGCTAAAGGAAAAAGGAATTCAAACTTGTATATTGTCCAACTTGGGGTTTCAAAATGCTACATCAACACTTGTGATAATGATAGCTCATCCGAGATATGGCAAAAGCATTTGGGTCATATGAGTGAAAATATTTAAGAATTTCGGCAAAGAAGAATGTTTTGTATGGTGTCTCCGATGCACATTTGAGAAAGTGTTCACTATTTGGCGAGTAAGCAGAGGCAAGTTTACTTTATGTCATCAGAACCAAAAAGGAAATCAGAAGTGTTGAATCTAGTACATTCTGATGTGTGTGGTCTGATGAATACACTGTCACTTGGTGGTGCATATTACTTTTTGAATTTCATTGATAATTGTTCTCAGAAAACATGGGCTTATACCTTGAAGACGAAAGATCAAGTGTCAGATACCTTCAAAACATTTCAAGCATCAGTTGAAAGATAAACGGTGAAAAAGCTTAAGTGTATCCAAACTGATAACGGGGAGCTTATGGTGGACCTTTCGACAAGTATTGTCAAGATCAAGGTATACTTCATCATAAGTCTCCTTCAAAGACACCACAATTGAAATGGTTAGTCAAAAGAATGAATAAAACTTTGGTGGAAAGGGTGAGATGTTTACTTTCTTAATTAAAGTTGTCGATATACTTTTGGGGAGAAGCATTGACCACGGTTGTACATCTTTTAAACCTCACTCCATGTCGTTGAAGTTTGATGATATAACTCATGTTTAGAGCGGTAAAGATGTTTCCTACGACCATCTTCGGGTGTTTAGGTGCATGGCTTATGTGCATATTCCAAAGGATGAGAGATCAAAATTGGATAAGAAGTCGAAGAGATATGTGTTTGTTGGGTATGGACTTGATGAGTTTGGGTATCGATTCTTTGATCCAATTTAACAGAAACTTATTCATGGTCGTGATGTCGTATTCATGGAGGATTATACCATTGAGGACATAGAAAAAGTTAAGAATAAGATTCGACTTTTGAAAACGAAGAAATGGCTGATACAGACTCAACTACATAGCTTCTACCCCTATCACTTTCGAAGATGTTCCAATTGAAAATCAAGGTACGGATTTGAATGTTGATAATGTCTTAAATCCTAATGATATTGTTGATGTAGGTGCTACTGAAGACGTTGTTGAAAATGAGGTTGATCAAGAGGTTGAAAGTGTTGAGCAATCGGTTGCTTCTAATGAGTTAAGGTGGTGTACTCGTGATAAAAGGCATTATGTTTGATACCCCTTGAACGAGTATGTTTTTCTTACCAATGGTGGAGAACCCGAAAGTTTAAAGAAGTTTTGGAGAATGAGAATAAAAAGGAGTGGATGGATTCCATAGTGGATGAAATGCAATTACTTCGTAAGAATAATACCTTTGAGTTAGTGAAGTTTCCAAAGGGTAAATGAGCATTGAAGAATATATGGATTTATTGGATTAAGAAAGATGACTGTACTTCTCAAAGAAGATACAAGGCTCGCTTGTTATTAAAAGGTTTTAAACAACGGGAAGGTGTTGAATTTGGCGAGATTTTTGCTCCGATTATGAAGATGCAATCTATTCGAGTGGTTCTTGGGCTAACCGCTAGTCTTGATTTGGAAGCAAAGCAAATGGACGTGAAGACGATTTTCCTTCGTGGTGATCTACACGAGGAAATTTACATGGAGAGATCAGATGGATTCCGAGATAAGGGCAAAGAAGACTATGTTTGCAAATTGGTAAAAAGTCTTCATGGTTTGAAATGAGCACCTCACCAATGGTATCAAAAGTTCAACTCAGTGATGATTGAACATGGGTATAAAATGACCAAGGCCGATCATTGTGTATTTTTCTAAAATTTCTCCGAAGGTGATTTCATTATTCTCTTGCTTTATGTGGATGATATGCTAAATGTTGGAAAGAATATTTCAAGGATTAAAGAGTTGAATAACACTTTGAGTGAAACTTTTGCTATGAAGGATTTAGGAGAGGCTCGGAAAATTCTTGGTATTGAAATTGTTCGATATCGAAATGAGAAGTAGTATTTGTCACAAGAAATGTATGTAGTGAAAGTCCTTCGGCGTTTTAGTATGGATAAGGCTAAAGTAGTGAGCATTCCACTTGCTTCTCATTTCAAGCTTAGTCATAAACTATGTCCATCTACGGGTGAAGAAATGTTTAGTATGAAGAACATTCTATACTTGTCGGTCATTTGTAGCTTGGTGTATGCTATGATTTTTACAAGACCCCGTATTGCTCATGTCATGGGAATGGTGAGTCGTTATCTCTCAAATCTAGGAAAATATCATTGGGAGTTCGTGAAGTGGGTGATGAGATATTTGTGTGGCTCGTCGAATTTGAAGCTAACATTGGGATGCAAGAATCCTATGCTAGTTGGGTATACGGATCCGGATCTACCAAGAAGCTTAGATGAGCGAAAATTCACTTCGGGGTATATGGTAACTTTTCTTGGGAAAGTCGTGACTTGACAATCAAAATTGCAAAAGTTTGTTGCACTCGCTACTACCAAGTCTATAATAAGTTTTTAAGGACTGAATTTGACCTATAACCTATTATAGATTTTTTTTGTATGACCTGACTTTTTTAGAAGTCTAATCTAATCTTAAAGTCTACTTAAAAGCATATTTCATATTAAATCATTCAAATAGTTCATTATACCTATTTTTATATAAACTACGTGACCTTTTATATATTACTTGGCCTATTTTTATTTCAAAAAAATCTTGTAAAAAAGGAAAAGGAAAGTTACAAACAGCAATTCACTACCTAGAGATATGCCAAACTAAGAAAATTGAGATTATAGGTCTTCCACCGTAACTAGAAGCAAGGCTAAACATAACATTGCAACAATATAATTGACAGCTAACAACCCAACACATAAAAATTATAGACCTATCAACATTATAATATTACTAAAAGAACATTTAAAAAAACTAAAACTCCAAGAAGTTTGATAACATATGTATTTAGTCTGAATAGCTCCTTAAATTCTTGAACCAAATATGAATTGTTACTTAACTTTCCAAATACAAACTCTTCAATTCTAGAACTAAATATGAATAACTCTTTAAACACAGGCCAGCAAAATATATTTAGTATAAAAAAAAAGTATATCAAATATTCAAGGTGATATGTATCTCCTCCTTTTCAACCTACCAAACTCTAAAAGAAAGAAAAAAAAAGATATATATGTTTGTTACTAGACTTTTATATATATACTAGGAAGAGACCTGTGCTCCCGTACGGGTAAATTTATTTAATACGGTACAATTTGAATTATTGAAATTGTAAAATAAGTAATTATTTTAAAATTCAATTGTATTAAAAATCACACAAAATGAAAATATTTTACATATCAATTATTAATTAAAATAAATTAAATATTAGGTTGATAGTCACCCGTATGATTAAATATTTTATTACAACCAATAAAAACGTGGACAGTTGGCAATATTTTTGAGATCAATACTACAAAAGCTGCATTGCTATTATGATAATACAAATTTACCCTTGTTAGTATGACATTGTTATTATGTATACTATGTTGATCAAAGGGTTTTAGGGGTAGTTTGTAATAAAAAGGTGGTTTAATTAGTAGATTACCAAATTGTCCTTTTGGTAGTGTAAAATAATTTTGATGAAAGGGTAAAATAGGTAGATTGGTCAATTGATTAGTAATGGGTAGATAATATATATATATATATATATATATATATATATATATATATATATATATATATATATATATATATATATATATATATATATATATATATATATATATTTCATTAGAATGCATGAATGCATGAGACATAAGCTTAATCTAAATTTACATTCTGAGGAGGAATAAAACTATCAACACCTTTTCTGAGGATAAGTTAATTAAGTGAGTATGCATAATTATATGTTGGATCTTGATCCTTATAAGAACTAACACATTGGTACTGAGTACTAACATTCGGTTATACAAATGTAATTGTTGGTACTATGCCATTTGCTTCCTTCACGTAGTCAAAATCATTGAATTTATTTTAATTCATGGTATGCAATGCTATTTCAAATTTTCAATAACTGAACTTTGTAAACAAATCTCATATAAGACCTATTTTTCAACGGATACTAGGGTAAACAAATCCTAGAGTTCTTATGATAGGTAATTTCTCAAGAATAATACTAGATCTAAGTTTTCTAAGTAAGAAAGAATAAAACAACTTCAGAATTTTCATAACCATTCATGAGAGATATGCTTACAATATATAGTTAGGGTTTTCTAATACTATAATGGGTCATGGGCCATACAAAGGAGACATATAAAAATTAACTAAAACATATTACTAAGAACACCCCATTTAATAATAAAAATTCTTAAGCAAAACATATTCTTTCTTTTCTCAAATGGACCTTTTAATCTTCTTATCAATACTTATTGACTCAATAAAAACCTTGTCCTCAAGGTTCATGGAAAAATTGTTAGGTGGCAGCAAGAATGGGTATGGGCCGAAATTTGTGATCGTTGGGCCGGGTTCAAGTGGACAAAGGGCTGGAAAAGGTTGAGGTAAGGAAGGACACTCTTGTGGTTTGGCCACAGTTTGATTAGGGTTAGGTGTGGGGAAAAGGACCTCACGATTTTAGAGGGAAAAGGGAGGATGTTGCAGAGAGACGAAAAGGGATTCCTCCTGAAGGTTTTTAGCCACATAGTCTAGAATTTTTGGTGGATCGTGACCGTAAAGGGTTTTGAACGGGGTCATTTGAATAGCGGTGTGAAAGGAGGTGTTGAACCAGAACTAAGCGAGATGGAGGAATTCGTACCACTGATGCGGATGATCGCTCGCAAAGCATCGGAGGTGAGTCTCTAAAGATCTAGGTGAGTCTCTAAAGATTTGTTTACCACTTTTGTTTGACCATCGGTTTCGGGATGGTATTAGATGATGTATTTTAATGAAGTTCCCTGTGCTTTGCCATATTCTTTCCAGAAGGATCTGAGAAATAAAGGATCTCTGTATGAGGCTATGGATTTTGGGTTCCCATGAAGGGGATATATTTCTACTAAGAAGCGAGAATCTAGGTCCTTAGCGGTGAGCTTAGATGGTAAGGCGCGAAAATGCACAAACTTTATGAGCGGTCGCATATAACCCAGATAACAGTATGACCAAAAGAATTCGCCAGATGGGTGATGAAGTCCAGGGTAAGTTCATCCCAAACTTTATTAGGTATTGGAAGTGGTTGTAAAAGTCCTTTTTTATTTTGAATTACATATTTGTTGTGTTGACAAATAGTGCAATGCTTCACCATGTATTTAACTTCTAGGTAAAGACCCGACCAAGAGAAGGAAGCTGATACTCACGCTAGAGTTGCCTTAACACCCGAGTGGCTAGCTTCTGGTGTGGAGTGATATTCGTGGAGGACATTGTTATGAAGTTATTGAATGGCAGGTACAAAAATGCGATCTTTATAGTACACTAGCCCTTGTAACCTTAAAATGTTAGGTACCTTTACAAAGTTTTTACCAGCATCGTCTATTGCATAAAAGATGTGGAGGGTTGTTAAGAGATTTGAGATTGAGGAAAACAGAATCATTAGCAATGGGTCTTAAGAGAATTTACTACTCAAAGCATTGGCAACAAGATTAGATTTTCTAGGTATGTAAAATATATCAAAGTTAAATCCTTGCAATTTTTCCGCCCATTTATGTTGCTCTGGAGTCTGAATTTTTTGAAGCAACAAATTTCAGAGACTCTTTTTATCAGGATAAATGTGAAATTGTTGACCAAGAATATACTGACGCCACTTTTTTATTGCCTCTGTTAAAGCAAACATCTCGAGCACATAAACGGAAGTTGCTTGCATCCTTGGGCACGTTTTCTTGCCAAAGAAGGTGATTGGATGACCGTCCTACGATTATACAACATCAATGGTGAAATTCTGGTGTAACAGATCCAAATGTCTTGAGAGATGTCGAGACATGTGATCTGTCAAGAAACATCAGCAAGCTATATACACATATTTATGTCAAACTGAAAGATAAATGACACCAGTAATTGTTGACCCAGTTCGATGACAAACACACCTACTATGGGGGTATACCAAGCCAGGAATGAAGTCCACTATCAGCAGTATTAATTCGAAGCTAAACAGTCCTAGTTTTTAACTTCTCACTTAATCCCTACCCAATGACCCTTCTACATATATCCTCTCTAGATATGGAATACCCCCATCCCCCTTCCTAACACCGCAGTGATGTTGTACAGTTCTCCAGTCCCAGGAGTTGTAGCAACGACCTAATACCCAACATTCTGATTAAACAGTCAAACAGTTTGGAAGACACACTTCCATGACAATCTTTAGCCAATACTCTTGACTATGAACACTAACTTGGAGTAACTTCAAAGCTTCCTCCAAGAACAATATGTATTCCTCTTATCTACAAGCTTCGAGGATTACGGTGACCTTCCCACAATCCAGGAGGTTCACTTAACCTAGCCCTAATGATTACATCTTTTCTTTTCGCGGATGGCTTGTTTTCTATGTTACAAACACTTCTATTTATAACCTATACCCAACTTGATTTGGGACTTCAATCACAGCTTATTTGTTGTTACAATATCGCAGTTACTTCTGCTACAATCAAGGTCTTCAATCTTTATTTTCCGTGAATATCTCCATATTTAGAAACTATATAATCTTCAAATATTCTGATCTGATTCTTTTGATTGATTCCTCAAATCTTCTTATTGATTCTTCAGACCTGTTACTGTCATACCCCAAAATTTACCCGTTATAATTCGCTTTTTTAATTTGTTAAGGGTGTTAAAAATTAAGAGCCATAGGATTTAATATACCTATTATTAAACTCGCTCTCTTATAAAATTCCCTTAATAAATTGATCAAAGAAAAGAGAGGGTGTAAATAGCAAAAATCTCTAAAATCAATTGGCACTTGGGTTTTTTTTTCTTTCTTCTTTTTTGATTTCGTAGGAAAAAGTAGAGGGGTGTCTTGCTAGAAATAGAAAATTTGGGGCCCAATAGGCCCATTTGTTTATCACCATTTAACCATTTACATTATTATTAATCATAATTTATTAACTCATAATACTAGTTTTAAAATTAATATTGGGTTATTAAGATTAATCAAGTTTTATTATTAATACTAATATAATTAATTGGTGCTAATTACTGTTATTAGAATATTATTAATTAGTTTTATTATGTTTATTAGTTAATTAGTCAATTAAGTAAATGTGTGATGTGGATTTTGCTGAGTTTTTTTTGGTCTGTTTTTGTCCAACACGTTTTTGCAAGAAAATGGGCCGGATTAGGAGTCTTGGGGCCACGGATCAGATTATGGGCCACGGAGCAAGATACGAGTCGGGTCAAACCGAACCCGGTTCCTGTTCATTGTCCCTTCCCCAGCGTAAACCCTAGCTCCCCAACTTGCATTACCAGCGGCGGCCAACACACAAACCCTAGCTTCAATCTTCGCCCAAGCCCACGAATCAAAACGCAAATGCAAATGAATCTTAAGAAAACAATCTTCAATCAAATCTCGGATCAAACAATAACACAAATTGAATCAAATATTAACAGAAGAGAATCAAATCAAATAATTCTTATTGATAATTTTACAAACTAATTTACAAACGAATCAATCTCTAACCTAAAAAACGAGTCAAATCTGAATCTAATTTTTCCTAACTTAACTAAACCCTAAAGCTATAAGAATAGAAGAAGAAGAACAGAGCAGGGTCAGAATTTTTTTGTTGGGAAGAGAGATTGAGCGTCGCCGTGAACAAAACCTTTGCGCCGCCGCTTCACTTTCGTCTCCGTACCTGCACACAGAGAAGAAGGAGATTAGAGGAGGATTTGGAGCTAACACGATCCAGAAATTGAAGAAAGTAAGGTAACCCTAAATCTGGACTTAGCTTATGAATATGTGATTACATGCATCTGATTTAAGTTGCTGGGGATTTTGGTTCGAGTCTAGGATCGGGGTTTACGTCTATCTGGGTTAGGGTGCCGATTGTTTTTAATTCTGGATTTTTCTGGGTTTTTCTGGGTAAAAGTATTAAAGGTTTGGGTTTGGGACGATGAAGATCATGAGGATCTTCATTGGAATCTGGGTTCTAAGGTGGCCGGTGGGGGGATTGTGGTTGTTTTTCTGGGTTTCGGTTTTGAAAGAAGAGAGAGAGCCAATGAGAGAGAGAATGAGACGAAAGAGAGGGAATCGGGGATAATGAGGGAATTCTTTGGTTTTGCTTGTGATGCATCCTTTGCCCACTGTAGCAACCTGCCCTAAAAATTAATATTTAGAGTCGCCACCTATTCTACCAAGGCGAATAGGAAACCTATGCAATTAAGAGATCAGGGTAAGATACTATATTCAGGTCGAGGGAAGGTGTTAGGCACCCTCAACCCTTTCCTATGGCTTTGAATCTAAGGTAATAGTTTATGGATAAAATATTTGGGTTTTATAGCTAAGGAAGTGAATAGGGGAAAAATTGAGATTTTAGGGAAGGGGACTCGCCTTGTTGCCAAGTGCCTACGTACCTCCTTATGGAGGATCAGAGTCTACGTAGTTCGGGGTACGGGTTGTACGCCCTTAAGATTTGAAATTTGATGAAAGTTGTTTGAAGGCTTTTTGAATGGCCTGTCGTAGTTTTGAATAAGGATGAAGATCCGTAGTTTGATTTGAAGCGTTTTGAATGTTTTTTAGATTTGGGCGTACAACCCTGATTTGATTTAGCACTATTAACCGCAACGATCAATAGATTCAATCGCCATAGTTAACAGATTTGAAGTTGTATCGTTACCAATTTTAATCAATTGATCTGATTATTACTGATAACGAATTAGGATATTTTTTATAATTTTTAATAATTAATTTGTATCGTTACCCCTCATAATCGATTGATTCGATTAAAAAGAATAACGAATTAGAATAAGAAAAATGGAAAGATTAATCATCGCGACTAATAAGATAGTCGAAACCATTTAATCCAATAGAAATTAATTGCATTTTAATTAAATAGTATTTTAATTAAAATTATTGTTGACCATAGCGATTAATCGATTTAATCGGCACGAACAACAAATTAAAATCTTTAATATAACTATTATATAATTATTCTATTAAAAAAATAATTATTTAATAATCAATATATTAAAAAGACATTTCAATCAAAATAAATAAATAATTAAAATTATTTAGTTTATTTAAGGTTAATAATCCTGTGTGGTGATTATGAGGGTGCATGACATAGGCCATCATATTAGGGACGTTAGATCTGAGTCAATGGGGTTTTAATGGCCAGATCAGACGGGTACATGGTAGGACGTACAAGTACAGGCGTATAGGATCAGGAGTTAGAAACTTCAGAAAAATAATAGCAAGGGCCAGGGATCGAACCCTGGATCCTAGAGTGACCACCACGCGCACCTTACCACTTTAGCCAACTCAGTTAGTGGTTCATAGCTTGGGTGACAAAGAAAATATATGGTCGTTGCCAGCTATTGACTTTTAGGCGCCAAAATTCAAACAGACCAATGGCCTGTTGACACGCTATCATCGTCCCCATTAAAACCTGTGATTTTCTGCAGCATTTTGCTACGAATCTGCTGCGATTACTTCCGTAGCAAACATACATGGAAAATAGCGAATAACCCATACTTGAGCATAAATCTTTCGCGACCCACCTAATGCTTTCGTCTGGACCATACGATTCTAACCATGCAACTTTTATAGTCTAATTTTACCCTAACAAAAAAAACCCCAATTGAAAACCCTAAAAGCTTCACACGGCCTCTAATGGTGATTCGCGATTAAGCCACACAAACACCCAATTACCTAACCAGAAACGTTCACAGCATTGAGGACAATCAAAATGTACAATCAATTGGCAATAGATATGCATGGATTACCTCATCCGATCAAAGCTTTAAAACCACATACCTTGGCTCGATGGATAATAATCTGGGGGTGTTGGTGAAGAGTAATTATCCCAATAGCTTCAGGGTGATCCCCCAAACGTATTGCAATCCTCAAATCCCCTTGAAAAGCCTCCAATCTCTGAAACCGAGTTTTAATTTTCTTGAAGATTTTTTTACTCTTGAGTTCTTGCTTCTGATCAGAGTCCCCAACCCCTATTCGTGTGCCCACTCTCCTTTACTTATAGTGAATGAATTAGGTCTAAAAGAAAGGTCCAAAACTCCTTAAATCCATTCTTGCCATTCTTGTGAAAATTGATTTTATTTTAAAATAGAAACCTTCTATTTTGGCCATATTTTGTGTTGATTTTTTCTCCAATCAATATGCACGAAATTACATTGTATTTTGCCATAAATGCTGATTAAAATCAATCCATATGCACCTCTTTAATAAAAAATTTGATTTTCTCTTTAATTAAACTATTTTAAATCATTTAAAAATGAAATAAAATTATATATAAATTAAATAAAAGGTGAAATTCGTGGCATGTTGTTTGGATAGCTTGTGGATCAAGTTTGTATCAAAAAACCATAGGCCCATTTGCAAAGTTTCTCAATTTGAACCTCTTTTATTTCACATTTTGCCTTCAAAAATCGCCCAATATTGATCGATCATATCTCACTCAATTTTTAAGATATGAGGGAGTTCTAAGACTTTTTGGAAACCTCAAGAGGTCCTCTATAAGCCACTTTAGAATATATTTTTCATTTGGAGCTTTTATCTCGATCATATCCTCTTTGGGAAAAAACTGCTTTTGGAGGATGCCTGAAAATGACCTGTAATCTTTTGCACTGCATCTTTCAAATGAATCATTTCTAGCCCTGGCTTGTGAGAGACAAAGTTGTAGAGAATCCAATTTCCTTCAAAATAGGCTTTGAGTGGGGAGTTTTTGATGTTCCATGTGAAAGTTATGCCCAGTCAAAGTTGGGTTGACTTTCTCCTAAGAAACCCTAATTTGAACCTTTTTGTATTTGTTCATCTCTGAGTTTCTATTAATGGAATCATGATCATTCTTTGATCAAATGATGGTTATGCACCTCTATACTTGATGTTTGACCAATGATCATAGGTTTGAATCATGCTTTGATTGTAGTTGACCTTCAGGTTTGAATCAGTTGACTGTGGGTCTTGGGATTGTTTGAGCAAGGCTTTGGAATTGAATCTTGAACTTTGAATTATTGTAAATGGAATATGGAAGGCAAATTTTGGGGTATGACACCCACCATCGGATCATCGCCACTTGTCCTTCCATGGACACTTGGCAAGCATCACTGAACATGACTCAGTGTGCTTCCTTTTCCATGCTCCCCCAACGCCAAACACATGCAAGCCATAGGATTAGCTTGGCTCTAGATCCAACGATTACAACCTCTTAGACACACCCTAACACCACACCTGCGTAACATTGGATCCAACGGATCCTTAATGCTAATGGGCTTGGCCCTTTGCTCTTAGCACACCCATAGTTTCTATCTCTCATTGCAAAATACACCCCCCTTTCAAAAAAAACCATAGTTAATTTTTAATAAAATTATTTTAAATTATTTAATTGATTTTTTTATATAACTTAATTTTAATTTTCTCCTCGAACAGACTAAATCTATTAGTCACTTTAGACAAGAAGTAATTTATTCGGTAATAATAATTTGATTAATTAATTCTCTCCTCGGCCCGACTAAAGCTATTAGTCGCATTAGACGAGAGATAAAAAATACATAAAATTAAAATACATTTTAATTTGCTGCCCGCGACGATCAATCTATCGATCTGAGTAATCAGCAATGCCCCGTAATCCGTTAGCTATACTGACCAAACCTATTGGTCAACGCATCTAACGGTGCCAAATCAAATCAGGGTTGTATGCCAAACCTCAAAACATTTTCACCTTTCAAAACATATTTCAAAACTACGATAGGCCATTCAAAAAGCCTTTAAACAATGTCAAACCACAATTTCTAATTCTAAGGCGTACAACCCTGTGCCCGAACTACGTTGACTCTGATCCTCCATAAGGAGGTACGTAGGCACTTGGTAACAAGGCGAGTCTCCCCCCCTATAATTTCAATTCATTCTTAAATCTTATTTTTTACCCTATTCACTTCCTTAGCTATAAACCTCATAATTATTGCCATAAACCTTATCTTTACAATGTTAGCCTTTAGGAAAGGGTTGAGGGTGCCTAACACCTTCCCTCGACCTGATTATAATAACTTACCCTGAATCTCGTATCTGCGTAGGGTTTCCTATTTGCCCTTCAGAATAGGTGGCGACTCTAAAACTTTAATTTTTAGGGCAGGTTGCTACAGTTGGCGACTCTGCTGGGGACCACACTATAGGTTAATTATTATGCTCCTAAGGTTTTAGAGGATTTAGGTTTGTGGTTTGTGGTTTAGGTTTTTGGCGCATTTTAGGGTTTGGCAAATTTGCCATTTTTAGGGTTTGGGGGAAGGTTTATCTTTTTAATAATAAATTTTTAATTATTTATTTATTTATTTATTGTTTTTATTTTCATTAAATGTTTATTTGCCATATTTGCATAAAATGCTTAATTGTTATAATTTGCACTGTTGGGTTTTATATATCATTGCCGTTAAGCCTAAGCGTGGGAATTATAATTAAGACCAGAGGGGAACTACATCGCCTACGAGTCTTGTTATAATTCCACTCAGAGTGGGTTAAATATTCGGAAAGGTCTGATACGAGGCTCGACCTTGTTGAGGGCTGGACTGGGTATTTAGCTGATCTCTCTGGGAACCAACCCCTAAAATTCGAACCTCATGGACCAATGAGTTGTTCCAAAATCCAAAGAGACAAAAAGTCTCGGCGGCTACGAACGATCCCATGAGACCTTCTAGAACATTCCCATGGGAAGGGTAGGCTCCCGAGCCGTTACGTCGAACCTATGAACTTAGGGCCTATGTGATTATATGCTGAATATGTGCTTATTATTATTATTATATTGTGTTTTTTGTGTATAACTATTTGCATGCATCATACATCATATGCATATTTTTTTTATCATGTCTTGTCCACAGGTAAAAAAAAAAAGAAGGAAAAAAAGAAGAATAAAAAAATAATAATAATTCTTTTTGGTGAAAATTCAGGAAAAATGAATGCTAAGAAGTCTATTGTCAACCTTACCGTCTCAGTGCCTGACATCAAGAAATTGAGAAATATTAGAGACAAAATGTCATCAACTGCTTTGAACAGGTTTGAGGGCCGTTATGGTGATATTTTGGACTTGCTCAAGGTTAAGGTTCAAGAAGAAGCAATCACCGCTTTAATCCAGTTCTATGATCCACCGCTTAGATGTTTCACTTTTCAGGATTTTCAATTGGCTCCTACCTTGGAGGAGATGGATGCTATGCTTGGGTTTTCAAGGGTTAAAATGGGATTCTATACAGGTGCTGGAAAAAGAGTTGAGATGTCTGATTTGGCCAAAGCTTTGGAAGTGCCCGTTGCGGATTTAGAAGCTAATCACAAAACTGATGGAAGAATACAAGGAATTAAAAGAACATATTTAGAAGATCAAGCTATGTCTTATGCTCAAAAGAAACAATGGGACATTTGTGGACATTTTTTAGCTCTTTTAATTTTTGGTGTTGTCTTATTGCCTAATAAGGCGAAGTATGTTGATGATGCTGCTATTCATGTCTTCACCTCCTTCAGAAATTCAAATGAGGATCCAACTCCTACTATTCTTGCTAATATTTATTATACTATCCATGATCGATATGAAAAGAAAAGGGGAGAGATATCTTGTTGTCTTCATTTATTGTATTCTTGGTTGACTTCTCATCTTTACAAGGCTAGCTATTTAATCAAAGATTTGACTAGACATGAATGGTCTCAAAAACTAAGAGCCCTCAAGGCGGATTCTATCTTTTGGTTTGCAACGAAATTAAATTCTGAGAGAATTATTTATAAATGTGGGGAATTCAACAATGTGCCTTTAATGGGAACTTTAGGTTGCATTAATTATAACCCCGTGTTAGCATTGCGCCAATTGGGTCATTCTATGGATTGTGAGCCTCCCGATCAACAAGTGGAAGGATTCATTTTGCATGACACTGGGAAAGGAGATCCAAGAACATTAAAGAAAATAATTCAAGCTTGGAAGCATGTTCAAACAAAGAACTATGGGCCGAAGAATATTGTTGCTAAGGAACCTTACACTAAATGGGTTCAAGAGAGAGTTGGAAAGATTTTGCTACCTTTTGTTGTGGATCCCACGTACAAGCCCGATTCTCCTAATCCTGTTTCTCTATCCATCGAAGAGATAGAAGGAATCAAGGCTTCCCTAGAGGCGTCCCATAAGGAAAAGGAACAATTAGAGCTTGACATACATCGACTTTCCAACGAAAAAAGCCAACTACACTTCGATCTTAAGGAGAAGAGCCAAGAACTTCAAGCCGCTAAGGAAGAGAATGATAGACAAAGGAATAAAAGAAAGCGTGCAACCGAAGGAGTCCTAAGTGCCAACTTTGATTTAATTGCACATAATGAAAGGTTGGAACAAGTGGGTATAGAAATTGCAAGGTGGAGAAGGCGTTATGAAAAGGCTTCCCATGATAAAGCGGAATCCGAGAAAAATCTAGAAGCTGTGGTCTTTGAATTAACGGATATGACTAAAGATCAAGAGGTAGAAATAAGAAATCTCAAATTTGATCTTCAAGAAGCCCGTAATTCTGGACAAGAGGAACGCACAAGGAGATTGACTACGGAACAAGCACTTTTACAGCGCACCGGTGAGTAAAATAGGGCACTTCAAGCTATGGCCTCGCTTAGGCAAGTATTTATAAGGCAAAGGGAGATCTATGAGGCTGCAAGGGATGAAGGGGATTATTGGAAAAGACAATACACAATTGTTTCTACGGCAAATGAGCATGTGAGCATGGTTCCCAAGATGCTTGAAGAATATGAGAAATGTCGTGAGAATTATGACAAGCTAATCTATTTGTGCAATGATTTAATCTTAGACATTCCGAAGAGCTTGGAAAGAGCGGAGTCTTCTCCCATCATCCTTCCCGAAGAAGTGAAGGAATTCTTGGAGCTTTGTAGAGGCATGGTGGACAAATTCAAGGAGGACATTCATAGGCGTTCTTAGTCATTCGTAGTTTTTATTTTTTTTATTTATTTTTATTATTATTTAGAAATTTTATTTCTATTGGTGTTTACTTCCTTTCGCAATGTTGAACAATTTAAATTGTACTTTCTTCAAAGTATTTTAAATTAATGAAGTGTGTTTATTTCCGCATTATTTAATGTCTTCGCAATATTCACCAAACAGGATTATTAAAAAAAAAGGAGTTTTTTAAAATAAAAAAAAAGGAAAAAAATAATATATATATATATATATATATATATATATATATATAAATACATATATATGTTTATAAATATATTATAATAAGGATGTGGATAAGACATGAACATAGCATTTGCATATCATTCATAGCACGCATACCATTGCACTTTCTTTTGCAAACAGTAAAAGGAAAAACTGTCTTTATCTCCAGTCACGCCATTGCAACCATACCGCCCTACCAAACAAGCGATCAGAAGAAGAAAGCGATGGAACAACTAGAGCAAAACCAAGCCGCCCTTCGCGAAGAAGTGACCCAGTTAAAAGGCACTGTGGATGAAATTAAGGGAGAAATGGCTCGGATGTTGAGTTTCATGAAGGACATTAGAGATGAACAGGAAAAGGCTAGGGAATCTCGGAATCGGTATGAGGAAATACCGAATGATGGCAACCCGCTGTTAGGATATGTTCGAGGCTTTGACCCTCACAAGTCAAATGCCCACTCCTCTAAGAGAGTTATCAGAACCCATGAAGAGGGAGAAGCTTCCCATGAAGGATTCATCCCCACCATTCAGAAAGAGGGGGCACCTCGCACTGTCCACATCCCTGCTAACAATCCACCGAAGGATGAGGACTACGTGGATTTACAATATGGGGAGGCGGACGAAACAAATCAGGAACCCCAGCCTAAGCAAACCCAATCTGACTCTGAAGAAAGCGCTAGAAATAGTGGACAAATCAAAGCGCTAGAAGAAAGGCTGAAAGCAATAGAAAGATATGACCTCTTTGATGTGGATACCTATGAAATGAGTTTGGTTCCGGATTTGACTATCCCTCATAAGTTCAAGATACCCAACTTTAAAAAATACAAAGGACTTACGTGCCCGAGAAGTCATTTACGCATGTACGTCAGGAAGATGGCTGCTTATGCCAATGACCAAAAGCTAATGATGCATTTCTTCCAAGATAGTCTAAGTGGGGCATCAGTTGAATGGTACATGCAGTTGGAAAAGACACATATCCGAAGCTGGAATGACCTTGCTAATACATTCCTAAAGCAGTACAAGTACAATCTGGATATGGCACCCAATCGAATGCAATTACAAAATTTGTCCCAAAAGAAGGAAGAATCATTCCAGGAATACGCCCAAAGATGGCGAGAAATGGCGTCCCGAGTCCAACCTCCGTTGCTAGAAAAGGAGCTGGTTGACATGTTTATGAGAACTCTACAAGGACCATATTACGATAAGATGATCGGAAGTGTATCCTCAGGATTCTCAGATCTAGTAGTCATCGGAGAAAGAATTGAGGACGGAATCAAAGATGGGAAGATACAAGGAGCATCAGCTAACTCTTATCACTCAAAGAGGCCCACCTCAACCTTCGCTAAAAAGAAGGAAGGGGAGACCAACGCAGTTGCATACCAAGAATCGAGACCTCCTATGTCGTTCCCACCTCAACAAAACAGGTTCCAAGGTCCTCCAAGGAAATTCGATCCTTTGCCTACTTCCAGAAGTGAAATACTAAAATACTTGGTGAGCGAGTCATTAGTAGAGCTCAGGCCTATGCCACCTCCGCTTCCCGGAAAAGCTTCACCCAGGTTCAACCCTAATGAAAGATGCGAATTTCATGCTAATTCCCCCGGACACACATTGGAAAAGTGCTGGGCTTTCAGACACAAGGTTCAGGATTTGATAGAGGCAGGGGCAATCGCTTTCGACAAACCCAATGTGAAAACAAATCCCATGCCACATCATGACGGCTCAGTCAATGCAATTGAGGTCGTTACTGAGCAAGAGTTGGTTCAACAAAGAAGCTCCCCCATAGACGCCCTTAAGAGGTATCTATTTATAAAGGGGTTCGTCTTAGAACACAACGAGGCTTTTAAAGACACTCTGCAGAGACTCGCGGATCAGGGATTGATTCAGCTGAAGGAACATTCTGAGGAAGAGTATGTGGCTATGGTGGAGAGGAACGAGCCATTGATAATACCCAGTCAAGGGGCAAGAAAGCCGTTAATTATCCCCTGTGCGAGACCACCATTGATAATACCAACGCAAGAGCATACTAGGATAATCCCAATCAAGGATCCATATCCTTTGGACAAAATGAAAGCGGTGCCTTGGGAGTACAATTCTGGTACCAATCCTGCTGTATCAAGCATTGTGGGACCTGGGGGCATGATCCGTAGTGGTCGTATATTCAAAACTGCACAAGCGCAACCAACGTCTAATGAAAACTTGACGCAGTCTGGCGATCAAGCTGTTGTGAGACCAAATAACGAGGCTGAGCCCAAGGATAAAGAAGCTAGTAATAAGGATGCTGAAGAGTTTCTTGCTTTAATCAAGAAGAGCGACTATAGGGTGGTG
The DNA here is from genome assembly GCF_029867415.1 of Vicia villosa. Taxonomy (NCBI): domain Eukaryota; kingdom Viridiplantae; phylum Streptophyta; class Magnoliopsida; order Fabales; family Fabaceae; genus Vicia; species Vicia villosa. Next base: position 29,212,103 of record NC_081183.1, on the reverse strand, counting down.
GACCAGTTACAACAGACACCTTCTAAGATATCACTCTTATCATTGCTGGTACACTCCGAGAGGCATCGAGACGCCCTGATGAAGATTTTAAATGTTGCCCATGTAACTAAAGATATCACAGTCAATCAGTTTGACGGAATGGTGGCTAACTTAACTGCTGGGGCATGCTTGGGTTTCAGTGATCATGAGTTACCTCTACAGGGAAAGGCGCACAATAAAGCCTTACATATCTCCATACAATGTGGAAAAGCTCATCTGGCCAGAGTTCTGATTGACACATGCTCATCACTGAATGTGATGCCAAAGGCTACACTGGATAAAATAGCTTTGGAGGGTCTTGTGGTTAGACCAAGTCGTCTGGTGGTTAAAGCTTTCGATGGATCGCAGAGTCCGATATTTGGAGAAGTAAATCTTCCTGTCATAGTTGGTCCTCATACCTTCTGCATCAATTTCCAAGTGATGGAGATTGAACCAGCTTATACTTGCCTACTAGGACGTCCTTGGATTCACGCAGCTGGGGCAATGACCTCCACCCTTCATCAGAAGATAAAATTTGTGGATGGGAATTCTATAGTGACTATCAACGGAGAAGAAGATATATTTATCAGCAACTTGGATTCATACAGATACATTGAGGTTGGAGAAGGGACACTAGAGACTACATTCCAGGCATTGGAGATTGCAACTGCTGTCACACTACCTGTGGAGAAAGTGGGAAGGGCGGTAACATCCTGGAGGGATCTACAAAACCTGAATATGGAAGGCTGGGGCAAAGTACCAGAGATCTTAGAGAAGAAGGATCGCCTAGGGCTCGGGTACCAACCATCAAAGGTCACAAGCTTTGTGAAAGATGAGCAGCAATTCCCCCCGATCACGCAGACTTTCGTAACAGGTGGATATGAACATGTGGCTATGGTATCCAACAAGGATTCTGAGGAGGGAACATCCAGTTTCATCTGAGAGATCAGACCAGGAGAACAGCTTCAGAATTGGACAAGCCTGGAGATACCGGAGATATTTTTTATTTCAAAGTAATTTACTTTTGTATGTTTTATTTCCCTTTCGAATAAAGAAAAACAATAACGCTCATGCCTCGCCCGAAGCATAGAGTTGGTTTGTAAGGGCCCCATTTACTTTCAAAGTTAAAGATTATTAATAAAACTTGTCTTTGCATTTGGTTTTGAAAATATCATCTTTTCTCGCATTTTATTTCTTTTCCTTTCAAAATGACAAATAAAATTTCTTGCACAAAAAAAAGCACGTTCATATCTGCATACTAAAAAACAAAACATAAAACGTGTGCAGATCACCTTCTAACACTACCGGTAATAATACTGCTGAAACTCTGTACAAACTCGAGGCTCTCGCTAATCAGTCCGAAGAAGGGGATGAGGAAAACGATGAACTTCCGGAGGAGTTGTCAAGGTTAATGGATAAGGAATCCAAAAGCATGCTCCATCCTCAAGAGGCTATCGAAACCATAAATTTAGGTACAGACGAAGAACCCAAGAACATTAAAATTGGGGCAACACTGAACGAGGACGTGAAAGCGACGCTAATTAAGCTCCTCTACGAGTATGGAGAGATATTTGCTTGGTCATACCGTGACATGCCGGGGTTGGATACTGATATCGTTGTACATAGGTTACCACTCAAAGAAGGATGTGCACCTGTCAGGCAAAAGCGCAGAAGAGTTCGACCGGATATAGATAGCAAAATCAAGGAAGAAGTACTCAAACAGTTCGACGCCGGGTTTCTTGCCGTTATTGACTATCCACCATGGATTGCCAATATAGTACCAGTTCCTAAGAAAGACGGGAAGGTACGCATGTGTGTGGATTACAGGGATCTAAACAAAGCAAGTCCAAAAGACGATTTTCCACTACCACACATAGATGTCCTGGTGGATAATACAGCACAAGCTTTGGTGTTTTCCTTCATGGATGGGTTCTCCGGGTATAACCAGATCAAGATGGCTCCCGAGGATATGGAAAAGACAACCTTCATGACATCCTGGGGCACCTTCTGCTACAAAGTAATGCCTTTTGGGTTGCGAAACGCAGGGGCAACATATCAAAGAGCCATGGTCATACTGTTCCATGACATGATTCACAAGGAGGTCAAAGTATATGTAGACGATATGATTGCCAAGTCTTGCACAGAAGAAGAGCATATCACACACCTACATAAGTTGTTCGAGCGCTTAAAGAAGTTCAAGCTGAGGTTAAACCCGAACAAATGTACATTTGGCGTAAGGTCAGGAAAGCTATTGGGATTCATTGTGAGCCAGCGTGGCATAGAAGTTGATCCCGACAAGGTAAAGGCTATACAAGCAATGCCTGTTCCAAAGACAGAAAAAGAGGTTCGGGGGTTCTTGGGTCGATTGAATTACATCTCAAGGTTTATTTCACATCTAACGGCTACATGTGAGCCTATATTCAAGCTGCTCAGGAAAGATCAACCTATCAAGTGGAATGACTATTGTCAGGTAGCCTTCGAAACTATAAAGAACTACTTACAAGAACCACCGATACTCTTACCTCCTGTACCAGGGAGACCACTGATCATGTACCTCACAGTCCTCGAGAGGTCTATGGGGTGCGTACTGGGGCAACAGGATGAAACAGGCAGGAAAGAACACGCTATCTACTATCTAAGCTAGAAATTCACGGATTGCGAATCTCGATATTCACCATTGGAAAAGACATGTTGTGCCCTAGCATGGGCCTCCAAACGTCTAAGGCAATATATGCTGAACCATTCCACATGGCTGATATCGAGGATGGATCCGTTGAAATACGTGTTCGAAAAACAGGCTCTCACAGGTAGAATCGCAAGATGGCAAATGTTACTGTCAGAATACGACATACAATACGTCACCCAAAAGGCGATAAAAGGGAGTGTACTGGCAGAACATCTTGCTCAACAACCCCTCGAGGAATACCAGTCTATGAAGTTCGACTTTCCTGACGAGGATATTATGGTGGTAAGGGACTACGAAATACCGGGCCCCGACGAAGGACCTGAACCAGGGGCAATATGGACACTTATGTTCGACGGGGCCTCAAATGCACTAGGACATGGTATATGGGCAGTCTTGACATCTCTTGACAATCGGCACTTACCTTTCACTGCAAGACTATGCTTTGACTGCACCAACAACATTGCAGAATATGAAGCATGCATATTGGGGTTAGAAGCTGCAATCGATCTAAGAATCAAACTACTTGAGGTGTATGGGGATTCAGCGCTGGTAATCCACCAAGTCAATAAAGAATGGGATACTCGAGATGCAAAGCTAATCCCATATCGAGACCTTATACTGGAGTTAATGGCTGAGTTTGAGACAATCACTTTTACTCATATCCCAAGGGAAGATTATCAAATGGCTGACGCATTAGCAACACTTTCCTCTATGTTCAAAGTGACTTGGCCAAACCACGAACCACGGATAACGGTTAGACACTTTGATGAGCCTGCTTATTGTCTCACAATCGAGGAGCAGTCTGACAACAAACCATGGTACCACGATATCAAAAGGTACTTGGAGAAACAAGAATACCCGGAGAACGCCTCTACGATTGATAAAAAGACACTAAGGAGATTGGCAGCTAAGTTCTTCCTGAGCGGGAATATCCTATACAAACGAAATTACGACTCGGTGTTACTAAGGTGTGTGGATAAAAACGAGGCCATGGAGATTATCAGAGAAGTACACGAAGGAACCTTCGGAACTCATGCAAATGGACACTCAATGGCAAGAAAAATACTACGAGCAGGGTACTACTGGTTGACAATGGAAGCTGACTGTTTCCAATATGCAAGAACATGTCACAAGTGCCAAATTTACCCTGACAAAGTACATGTACCGCCAAATCTGTTGAACGTTTTGAGTTCACCGTGGTCATTCGCAATGTGGGGGATTGACATGATAGGGATGATCGAACCAAAAGCTTCAAATGGACATCGATTCATATTAATTGCCATAGACTACTTCACCAAATGGGTCGAAGCTGCCTCTTACACCAACGTGACGACACAAGTAGTCACTCGGTTCATCAAGCATAACATCATATGTCGGTATGGGGTTCCAAACAGGATTATCACCGACAACGGGTTGAATCTAAACAACAACATGATGAGGGAGCTGTGCGAAGATTTCAAGATTGAACACCACAATTCTTCACCATACAAGCCTAAAATGAACGGCGTTGTTGAAGCTGCGAATAAAAATATCAAAAAGATAATACAAAAGATGGTGAAAACATACAAGGATTGGCATGAAATGCTTCCCTTCGCCCTACACGGTTACAGAACCTCGGTGCGCACATCCACAGGAGCAACACCATTCTCCTTGGTTTACGGTATGGAAGCAGTCCTCCCTATCGAAGTGGAGATTCCTTCATTAAGAGTCCTAGCCGACACAAAGTTAGAAGAATCAGAATGGGTAAAAACTCGTTTTGATCAGCTTAATCTCGTTAAAGAAAAGCGACTGACGGCTTTGTGTCATGGGAAACTCTATCAGAAAAGGATGAAAAAGGAATTCGATAAAAAGGTCCGTCCTCGAACTTACAAAGAAGGTGATATTGTTCTCAAGAAAATACTATTACCTTGACTTGACGCCCGTGGAAAATGGACACCTAACTACGAAGGTCCATATATATTATAAAAACGGTGTTCTCAGGAGGAGCATTAGTTCTCACTACAATGGATGGGGATGAGCTACCGCACCCAATCAACTCTGATGCAGTCAAGAAGTATTATGCCTAGCAAAGGCAGGATTACCGGATATAAGCCAAAGGCAAACTACGAAGGATAAGGATGAAGGATAGAAAAACACTTAGAAAGGGGGGGGTTTGAATAAGTGTAGCTTTAAAAACTTGACAGATAAAAATAAATAGCACAGTTATTTTTATCCTGGTTCGTTGTTAACTAAACTACTCCAGTCCACCCCCGCAGAGATGATTTACCTCAACTGAGGATTTAATCCACTAATCGCACGGATTACAATGGTTCTCCACTTAGTCAGCAACTAAGTCTTCCAGAGTATTCTGATCACACACTGATCACTCCAGGAACAACTGCTTAGATACCCTCTAAGACTTTTCTAGAGTCTTCTGATCCACACGATCACTCTAGTTACAACCTGCTTAGATAACCTCTAAGACTTCCTAGAGTATTCTGATCCACACGATCACTCTAGTTCCTTACAACTTAATGTAATCAATTCTAAGAGTATTACAATTGCTTCTTAAAAGCTATAATCACAAACTGTGATATTTCTCTTAACGTTTAAGCTTAATCTCACTAATATATTACAACAGCAATGTAGTGAGCTTTGATGAAGATGAAGATTCTGAGCTTTGATTTGAACAGAGTTTCAGCAAGTTAATATGAGTTGTTTTGTGCAGAATCGTTAACCTTGTTTCTCATCAGAACTTCATATTTATAGGCGTTGGAGAAGATGACCGTTGAGTGCATTTAATGCTTTGCGTGTTCCGTACAACATCGCATTTAATGTTATACGCTTTTGTCAACTACCTCGAGCCTTGTTCACGCTGTGTCTACTGACGTAGCCTTTAATAGCTTTTAACGTTCCTTTTGTCAGTCAGCGTAGCCTGCCACTTGTACTTCCTTCTGATCTGATGTTTGTGAATACAACGTTTGAATATCATCAGAGTCAAACAGCTTGGTGCAAAGCATCTTCTGATCTTCTGACCTTGAAGTGCTTCTGAGCGTGATACCATCAAAACTTCAGTGCTTCTGATCTCATGTTCTTCTGATGCTTCCATAGACCCATGTTCTGATTCTGCTTCGACCATCTTCTGATGTCTTGCCAGACCATGTTCTGATGTTGCATGCTGAACCCTTTGAGACAAAGCTTCTGAGCGCTGAATTATGCATACTCTATATATATTTCCTGAAAAGGAAATTGCATTGGATTAGAGTACCATATTATCTTAAGCAAAATTCATATTATTGTTATCATCAAAACTAAGATAATTGATCAGAACAAATCTTGTTCTAACAATCTCCCCCTTTTTGATGATGACAAAAACATATATAAATGATATGAATTTGCGATCAGAAAGAGCAGACGGCAAAAGACAAATTACACAGCTATAGCATAAGCATATGAATATGTCTCCCCCTGAGATTAACAATCTCCCCCTGAGATAAATAATCTCCCCCTGAAATAAATACTCGAAGAACTTTAATAAAAGACTTCCCTGATTATTTCGGTAGAGACGATCACATAAGCTTCTGTCTTTAGAGAATTCATAGCTTCTGACTTCTGCTTCCATTGGACAGCTTCAGAACTAGAATTTCTTTAGATCCCTAGAACACTCACAGCTTCTGATTCCTGCTTCCATCTAGGACAGCTTCAGAACTTGAATTTCTTTGATCTTCAGAACATTCACAGCTTTCTGATTTCTGCTTCCATTTAGGACAGCTTCAGAACTTGAATTTCTTTGATCTTCAGAACATTCACAGCTTCTGATTTCTGCTTCCACTTAGGACAGCTTCAGAACTTGAGTTTTCTGGATCTTTAGAACAATCACAGCTTCTGATTTCTGCTTCCCTCGGATAGCTTCAGAGCTTGAATTTCTACCAACCTCACTTCATGCTAGATTTGTATCAGAACATTGTTGAATGTACCAGAGCATCATCAGAGCATCTCTACATCCTGAAATGTTACAGAACAAAAACTAAACGACAAAAGTCAGCATGAACGAGTCAGAACATAAAATGTATATTAGAACACATGATATGTATCAGAGCCATATAGGCTAAAATAATGTTATCAGAGCAAATAGAATTTTGTCAGAGCAAATAGACAAATATGGATCAAATTCTATTATCAGTGCTTCTGATTCATTCTTCTTTCTTGCTTCTGATTTCTGAAGCTTGACAGCACTCAGCTTGCTTCAATTTCCATGAGCTTATTCTTTTTACAGAATAACACTTCTTATGGTTTTGCTTCTTGTGTTTGCTTTGAAGATTCTCTTCACTTCTTTATACCTGCAAAACACTTAAACCATATAGAACTTGCAGTTCTTGTTAGTATATGTGTGGGAGCTTTACCCAGCAACTGATAGATTAATCAAATCATTTATCATTTATCTTCTCCCCCTTTTTGTCATAACATCAAAAAGAATATTTCAAAAGATTCAGATGAATAAAACGACAAATAAAATCACTGGAATGTAAAACAAAGAAACTTTTCATTTATAATCAAAAAAGATTACAAGAGAGGAATGCAGGAAAACAGATGCAACAAGGAAAGAAAACTACAAAGACCAAAGGACTAAGATCCTAGCCTACGCAAAATCCGCGCCAGAACATCATGAATCCCGTCAGTGCTTGTAGCTTGCCTTGCCATGAAAGAGCGAAACTCAGCATTGGCTACTTCTTGCGCGTCCAAACGAGAAGCCAACATAGCTTGATTCTGATGAAGAGCTTCCAAGGTCTCCATCAGAGCTGAGGTTTCACCAGAAAAAGAGGCACCTGAATTTCTGCCAAAAGGGACAGCAATCTCAGCAGGGTGATCTTCTGGTAGATCTTCAGCTTGTGCATCTTCCATTTCCTCATCTGAGCCTGACTCAGAAGTAGCCTTAGCATATTCTGGTTCAGGCAGCTCAGAAGTTCCATCTTCCAGCGCTTGAAGAATAGCTGCTAGGTTTGTTGGAGGAGTAGGACCAGCAACTTCAGCAGGATAAACCACTACTGGAAAGACCATGTGAGGTGCTTTTTCAGAAGGGTTCATTCTGAACCAGTTAAATAACCACTGAAAATCTCTAGTCAGCACAGGAAACCATGGGTTCCACACCACGATGTCTCTGCAGAGATTTTCTTCTTCTAACTCATCTGCAGGTATCTTCTTCTCAAGAACACTTCTGTTCCTGATGAGATGGTGATAGCTGCTTTCACCAACTTCCAACCGAAGACCACGAATACCAGGAGCTTCAGACATGATCCTTCTCTGAGTGTCTGTAGCCCTAACCAGAAAATCCTGACGAAAGGTATCCCAAAGGTTGCTTGTAGCATACTCATCCAGATGGTTAAGGTGAGCAGCACCCAGAATCTCCAACCAGCCATTTACATCAGAATGTAAAAGCTCCAGAAATGATTGAGTGGTAGGGGTTGGAGGGTTGACAGTGAACCTGGAGTCGGGAAGAACAACACTATAGGGATTAGGTGTTCTGGTGGGAAAAGGGTGTGAGAGAGATGAAGAAATATCTGATGGATGGGTTGAAGGAGAGGAGATATCAGATGGTGAAGAAGGTGGTTCCGAGAGGATGAATGAGGAGGAAGAGGTGGTGGAGGTCTTTGAAGAGGGAGGTGATTGAGGGGTACCGTCAAGGGGTTGATACACACGTCTAGAGTAATTTCCAGACATCATAGCTTCAAACGGGTTCACTTTGAGAGGGTCAAAGGTGATCCTTACTCTTTTTGGTTTGGTTTCTGGTTCAGCAGTTGCCTTTCTCTTTTGTTTCCGATCATTATCTTGATTTCCAGAGCTTGACGATGGATTCATGATGAAGTTGCAGATATTGGAAACTGCTAGGGTTTATGATATGAGTGCAAAGAGAGAGAACGAAAAAGAAACTGAATGCAAAGTGAGAGAAATATAAGAGGGAAAAGAAACGTTTGAAGAGTATAAAAAGAAAACTGAAAGAGAGTAAATGATGAAAAGCATTTAATGTTACGTGACGTGAGGAGAGATAATAATGACAAAAGACGTGATTTGCACAGTTACCTAAGTAGACGTCCCCTCAACTGCACGCACGCTTGTCCAGGAATAGTGAACACGTGTTTACCATCTGGATAGCCAGTTACAGCTGTTTTGCTTTTAAAGAGATTCTGAATCAACTTAGACAATGAAACGTTAGTAATAACTGAATCACAATTTCTAATTGATTTCAATCAGAACTTCTTAAAACAAATTTTATTTCAGAAGATACCCATACATAAGAACTTGTCATCTTCTCATTCTGGGCTTGTTTCTGAAGACCCATTTTGTACCTATTATATTGAATCCATCTGGTCTAGGAACAAGATCCCAAACATCATTCCTTGTAAACTGATTCAGTTCTTCTTGCATAGCAATTATCCAATCTGGATCTTCTAGAGCATGATCAACAGAAGTTGGCTCGATCAAAGACACAAGACCTAATTGACAGTCTGCATTGTTCTTAAGGAATGCTCTTGTTCTGATTGGATCATCCTTCTTTCCAAGAATGACATCTTCTGAATGACCAGAGATGAGTCTGGATGATCTTCTGACAGATGGTTCTTCAGAAATGCTTAGATTCTCCAGAGAAGCTGATACTTGATCTTCAGATTCTTTGCTTCTGAGAAGCTCTGCTTCTGATGCGTTGCTTCTTGGCTCAACAACTTCTGATATATCAATATCACAATCTGCAAAATTATCAAACTGCTTTGGTTTTTCAGAACCAAGCTTATCATCAAACCTGATATTGATTGATTCTTCCACAATCAATGTTTCAGTATTGTATACTCTGTAGCCTTTTGAGCGTTCAGAATATCCAAGAAGGAAACATTTTTGTGCTTTGGAATCAAACTTACCAAGATGATCTTTAGTGTTCAGAATAAAGCATACACATCCAAAAGGATGGAAATATGAAATGTTGGGCTTTTTATTCTTCCACAATTCATAAGGAGTCTTATTTAGAATAGGTCTGATAGAGATCCTATTCTGAATATAGCATGCAGTGTTTATTGCTTCTGCCCAGAAATGCTTAGCCATATTGGTTTCATTGATCATGGTTCTGGCCATTTCTTGCAGAGTCCTATTCTTTCGTTCTACAACTCCATTTTGCTGTGGAGTTCTAGGACAAGAGAAATTGATCGGCCACCAATTTCACCTTGTTCCTATGTTCGAATCAATGGAAAAGCACTTCATTCGGTGGTATTTTAAGTCGTTTTAGTCTAGTTCTTAATTAGTTTTGTTTACCTTTGTATTTGAATTTGGTGTGTTACTTTTTCTAGTTTTTGTTGTTTTTCCATTGCTTTTGATCTTGTGTTGGTAGTGTTTTAAGTTATACAGATACAGGGCATGATTCGAGACAAGAAAAAGTGAATTTTGGTGAGACAGAGCTGTGACACGGCCACCCGTGTCATGGGACACGGCCGTGTCAGACTTGCTGAAGAGAAGAACTTGAAAATATGAAAACCAAGAAGACAGAGTTGTGACACTGCCACCCGTGTCACATGACACGGCCGTGTCAGACATGCTGAAGAGAAAAAGTTGAGAAATCTTGGAACCAAGAAGTCAGGGGTCTGACACGGCCACCCGTGTCCCATGACACGGCCGTGTCAGACATGTGCGCAGAAAAATTCTGATTTTTAACTTATGAAATCTGTCACTTAAGTAAGGGTATGATGGACTTTTCGTATGAGAATATTTGCTGTGAGGTATTTAGCCACTGTTTGGAAAGAAGAAAATCACTTTTTGACGGTGGGAGAATGTGAAAATAGAGATTGAGAGCACTAGGGCTTGGAGCGAAGAAATCTTCAAGAGCATCCACGATTGAAGATCAATTCCGATTCAACCAATTGTAATGTCTTCATCTTTAATCATTGTTATCTTGATAATTGCCATGAGTAGCTAAGCTCTTAACTTGTTAGGATTGATGTCCCTGGATCATGTGATGTAATGAATATTATTTACCATTAATTTTCGGATTATCTTTATGAAATTCATTTTATGATTAAAAGTTCTTATTGCTTCAATATATTGGAAAATATATGTGTTGATTTACGGTTGGGGTTTTGTCGGAAAACTACCTCAAGGCATTTTTAATCATAACGCTATAATTAAGAATCACTTAGGAATAAGGGTTTGATGCGTAGCGATCAAATTATCTGGATTATGTCTTTTAGAATCTTGAGATATAATTATCTTGTTAAGGAATTAAGAGAGGGTTTTTGTCTCAAGAGGTTTTCACTAAGGAATTAGGGAAATCAATGTTCGGTGTCGATAGTTGAGAATTTCTAAAGTAAATCTGTTAATCGGTAGTTATTTCATTACAGAGCAATTCATACATCCATCCTAACTAGTTTCATACTCTTTCATTAGTCAAAACATTTAAGCACTTTATTCTATTTAAGCTGTTGTTTCAATTAAATAACCAAATTCAAACACCCCGATGACTTTTTATTCCATTGCACTATTCTTAAACGTATAATTCCTACGCAGTCCGCGAGTTCGATACTTGGGAAAATTAATCCACTTATTACTACATCGGTAAAAATAGTACACTTGCTATTTTACCGGTCAAGTTTTTGGCGCCGTTGCCGGGGACTGCCAAATTATAAGTTAAAAAATAGTTCAATTGAATTTTTGTTGCTCTGCAACTAAAATTTTTATTTTTATTTGTCTGGTATTTCATTTGCTTATTACTTATAATCGTCTAACCTTTGTATGCGAGGTAAAGCCTCAGCAGAATTTATTTTTGACGCAGAACCAGAGCGATCATTGCGAGCTAGGCTTCGAAAAGCGAAGCAAGAACGACTGGAAGCATTAGAAGACATTCTGACAACTTCGGAATCTGATAACGAGGAAATTCTCTCTATTCATTTTGAGCATTCAGATTCGGAGGCTGAAACGATGGCAGCTCCCGTAGAAAGGTTGTTAGGTGATTATGGTGGAGCAAATGCACCAGCTGGCCGGATGACAATTGTAAATCAACCGGTCGATGTTGCTCACTTTCAGCTACACCCAGCAACGATTCGACAGCTGGAGAAGAAACCATTTTCAGGAAGAATAAATGAAGATGCTAATAAGCATTTACAAAGGTTCCTTACTATGACAACATCTCTGAAGATAGAAGGACACTCTGAAGAAGCCAAGAAGTTGGTTATGTTTCCATTCACGTTAGCGGATGACGCTGAAGAGTGGTTCTACTCATTACCTGCTGGGAGTATTACCACATGGCAACAAATGGAGTCAACCTTTCTGAATGAGTATTTTCCCGCTGCTGTTTATATCCGTAAGAGGTATGATATTGTTAATTTTAAACAGAAGGAAGGAGAATCACTTGGAGATGCTTATAAGAGATTCAAGAGGTTGTTGGTGGCATGCCCAACTCACAACATGGATGTCACTGAACAAATGCAAAATTTTCTGAATGGTCTTAAAATGAAGACTAAGCAATTGATTGACACAGCAGCTGGTGGCTCATCCAACTTTTCAACAGCCACTGGTGTTAAAAAAATCATAGAAGCTATTGCGGCCAATGAACACTTGGAGTTATATGACCGTAGTGTTAGCCAACCTGAAGGATTAGTGGATATGAAATTGTCAACGCAAGTTGTGAAAATAGAAGATCAGGTAGCTGCGAAAGTTGAGCGGAGATTGAAACAGATGGGTATTGAAAAACAAACAGTAGCACAAGTTCAACCGGCTCAAGCAAGTCAACCGGTGGGGTGTGAAATATGTGGAGGACCTCATTTTACTGTTCAGTGTGTTGCTACAGCTCAGCAAGTGGAGGAAATAAAGTTCTTGAAGCAAAATAACCCCTACTCAAATACCTACAATCCGGGGTGGAAAAATCATCCAAATTTTTCATGGAAGGATCAAACGGGGAATGCTCCTAAACAAGAGGTTATTCCATATCAAGGTCAGCAGTCGCAGCAACAGTATAGACCTCCTCAACAACATTATCAACAACCTCAGCAACAGGCCCCCAGAAAAGCAGATTGGGAGATTGCCAACGAAAAAATGGCAGCTCAAAGCTCTCAGTTTCAAGAAGAAACAAGGAGTAATTTTCGAAACACGGGTGCATCCATCAAAAATCTTGAGGTTCAGATGAGTCAGATAGCACAAAAACTCGCCAATGCTCAACCACAAGGTGCCTTACCTAGTGGAACGGTTACAAACCCAAGGGAGCATCAGAATGTGAATGTCATCTCAACAAGAAGTCTGAGGAGATCAAAACCTGAAGAAGAAGAGGAAATAGATGACAACTTAGTCATAGAGGTAGATCTAGAAGTGAGAGAAAATCCGAAAGAGCCTGAAGTAGTGATATCACCAGTTAAGCCGCTGGAAGAGAAAAATAAGAAAGAAACTAAACCGGTGGTCAAATTACCATTCCCTTCTAGAGTGGCCAAGAAGTATTCGAAAGAGAAGGATTTTGAGAAGTTTGCTGCAATGTTCAAGAAGTTAGAGATTAACTTACCTTTCTTTGAAGCACTTGAGAATATGCCTTTGTACAAGAAATTTATGAAAGAGGTAATTTCTAAGAAGAAACAAGTGGGAGATGAGCTGAAAGTTAGAATCGAAAAGTGTGGTAGAGTCTCGCCAGAAAGGAGGATTCCAACCAAGAAGAAAGACCCTGGAGCAGTGGCAATTCCTTGCACTATCAATGATAGAACGTTCAAGAAGGTGCTAATTGATTCTGGTTCTAGTGTAAGTTTAATGCCATTGTCTATTTTCAAAAAGCTTGACATTGGAAAGATAAGCGAGAGTGAGACAAAATTGAAATTTGCTGATCACACCATTAAGCAGTCATATGGTATAGCTGAAGATGTATTAGTAGAGATCGGTAAGTTTATCTTTCCAGTTGATTTCCACATCATGGACATTCCCGAAGATGAAGAAACTCCTATCCTTCTCGGTCGACCATTTTTGCTTACTAGTCGCTGCAATTTTGATATTGAGAAAGGGACACTGACGGTAAAGTCATTTGATGAAGAGGTAACATTGAAGGTGTTGGAAGTCAATAAGCATAGTGCAGATGGAAATAATAAACTTTCGGTTGGCACAATTAAAACTGAAGGAGAGAGCAAAGGTCCAAAACCTCTCATAGAAAAAGTCTCAAGCATAGTCTGTGAGGTGACTTTATCGCATGCATCTGTCATAATTCCTAAGTTCATTCAAAAAGTTAAGAAGAAGAAGAAAGAGGAAAATCAAGGTGAGGAGATGAAGGTGGGTAATGATTTGAAGAGAAAAGTGGTCCATGCTTTTCGTCTTCCTGAGTTCGTGGTTGCGGAGGTGACAAGCAACCAGGTTTGGAGGAGGAAGTACCCTCCCTAATAAAGGATAATGGACCGTCGAGCCATGCGACGTTAAACGAAGCGCTTCGTGGGAGGCAACCCACGGGATTTCTTTTTAATAAGTTTTATGTGTTTTTGCATTTTATTATGTAGGTACAAACAGTGTGTCTCTTGCGAAACGAGAAACGAGTTGAGAAAACAATTCAATTTGGAGGAATTCAGGGGTCTGACACGGGCACCCGTGTCCTGTGACACGGCCGTGTCACAAACCCTGGAGGATTTTATTTTTGAAACTCTTTTTTGGAAGGAAGGCAGAGTCCTGACACGGCCACCCGTGTCACGTGACACGGTCGTGTCAGGCAGGGGCGCTGATTTTTGGTGAAATTTCATTTTCTTTGTGGTGGGCCCCCTATCAACCCTCCACCTCCGCCTCAGTGAGCACTGTAAGTCTCCCTTATGCTTGCTTATACATTGAGGACAATGTTAAGTCCAAGTGTGGGGGATGTTCTTTCATTTTAAGTTATTTTATGTTATTTCCGTTTTTGTTATTTCCTTATTTTATGTGTGTTTTGAGTTTTCTGTGCACCAGGATGAATGTGATTCCAGAGGAAAGTATCATGGGAATTAAGGTGAAAAAGGGAAAAGACGCATCTTAAATTGGCATCCGGGACACCTGTGAAAGTTGGCACAACTGGAGAAAAATGCTAGACGCAACTTGATGGTGCCAAGTGAATGAGTTTAGAGCAACCCGAACCGGACATGAAGTTGTACAAAATGGAGACCATTTTTGAACCTGTATGCAATGCCAAACCTGTGAGGATATATAAAGCCAAACACTTCAATTCATCATGAGAGAGCATCGGGTATGGCATCATCACTCTAATTTTGCATTTGTTCTTCATATAGTACACACATCGATCACACACACTGAGGCATTTATTTTTTTTTTCTCTTTAACCCTGAGCCTTTCGCACCCAACCTTGTTGTTTATCATCCTTTGTAACCATCTTAAACCATCATCCATGTTTTCTTTTTCGTATTCGCAATCCCTTTTGTTTCCTTTATTTTTGGTGTTAACTATAAGTCCGAGTCCGATAGAAAAAGTTAAGTTTGGGGTAACCAAGTCCGGTGACAAAAGAATGAGGCAAGTGTGAAAAAGAAAAGAAAAAAAAAAGAACACATGAAAAGAGATGTGTTGTGAAAACAAAAAAGAGAAAAAAATGATTTCGATACACACTTGCCATCATGTAAAGAAGTTAAGAGTCCGGAAAGCGAAAAAGCGCTAAACACCCCAAACATGATGTAATGTGCAAAAAGATATCTGACTAATTAGTTAATACCGAACCATAAACCATAGTACCTACTTTCTTTGTTTATCCTACCTACCCCAAGCCCCGTTACAACCCATAAGTCCTCTAAAAGTGTGTGTTGTTGATATTGAGGAAGTATGTTAGAATGTTTACAAAATAAAGAGTAGATATGTATGCCTTGATGAGCGAGTGAAACACTTAACCCCGAGAGAAGTTGTGAGAGTGTGATTGAGCTTGCAGGTAAAAGAATGAGTCAAAATTGAAGTACAACGGAAAAGTTCGGGGAGGGGGATCAAACACTTTGACACGAAGTAATTATCAAGTGTGGAAGCATCAGTTGTGTTGTGGAGAATAAGAAAAATTCATAGGTGTCCTCTTGTTTTCTCGTCCATCACTTGAGGACAAGTAATGAGCTAAGTTTGGGGTTGTGATCGGCCACCAATTTCACCTTGTTCCTATGTTCGAATCAATGGAAAAGCACTTCATTCGGTGGTATTTTAAGTCGTTTTAGTCTAGTTCTTAATTAGTTTTGTTTACCTTTGTATTTGAATTTGGTGTGTTACTTTTTCTAGTTTTTGTTGTTTTTCCATTGCTTTTGATCTTGTGTTGGTAGTGTTTTAAGTTATACAGATACAGGGCATGATTCGAGACAAGAAAAAGTGAATTTTGGTGAGACAGAGCTGTGACACGGCCACCCGTGTCATGGGACACGGCCGTGTCAGACTTGCTGAAGAGAAGAACTTGAAAATATGAAAACCAAGAAGACAGAGTTGTAACACTGCCACCCGTGTCACATGACACGGCCGTGTCAGACATGCTGAAGAGAAAAAGTTGAGAAATCTTGGAACCAAGAAGTCAGGGGTCTGACACGGCCACCCGTGTCCCATGACACGGCCGTGTCAGACATGTGCGCAGAAAAATTCTGATTTTTAACTTATGAAATCTGTCACTTAAGTAAGGGTATGATGGACTTTTCGTATGAGAATATTTGCTGTGAGGTATTTAGTCACTGTTTGGAAAGAAGAAAATCACTTTTTGACGGTGGGAGAATGTGAAAATAGAGATTGAGAGCACTAGGGCTTGGAACGAAGAAATCTTCAAGAGCATCCGCGATTGAAGATCAATTCCGATTCAACCAATTGTAATGTCTTCATCTTTAATCATTGTTATCTTGATAATTGCCATGAGTAGCTAAGCTCTTAACTTGTTAGGATTGATGTCCCTGGATCATGTGATGTAATGAATATTATTTACCGTTAATTTTCGGATTATCTTTATGAAATTCATTTTATGATTAAAAGTTCTTATTGCTTCAATATATTGGAAAATATATGTGTTGATTTACGGTTGGGGTTTTGTCGGAAAACTACCTCAAGGCATTTTTAATCATAACGCTATAATTAAGAATCACTTAGGAATAAGGGTTTGATGCGTAGCGATCAAATTATCTGGATTATGTCTTTTAGAATCTTGAGATATAATTATCTTGTTAAGGAATTAAGAGAGGGTTTTTGTCTCAAGAGGTTTTCACTAAGGAATTAGGGAAATCAATGTTCGGTGTCGATAGTTGAGAATTTCTAAAGTAAATCTGTTAATCGGTAGTTATTTCATTACAGAGCAATTCATACATCCATCCTAACTAGTTTCATACTCTTTCATTAGTCAAAACATTTAAGCACTTTATTCTATTTAAGCTGTTGTTTCAATTAAATAACCAAATTCAAACACCCCGATGACTTTTTATTCCATTGCACTATTCTTAAACGTATAATTCCTACGCAGTCCGCGAGTTCGATACTTGGGAAAATTAATCCACTTATTACTACATCGGTAAAAATAGTACACTTGCTATTTTACCGGTCAGAAATCATGGGCAATACCATTTTCTTTGAAGAATTCTTCAAAGGATCTGTTCTCAAATTCACCACCATGATCACTTCTGACCTTTATGATTTTACACTCTTTTTCAGATTGAATCTGAATGCAGAAATCAAAGAACACTGAATGAGTCTCATCCTTGTGTTTCAAGAATTTTACCCACGTCCAGCGGCTATAATCATCTACGATGACTAATCCATATTTCTTCCCTCTGACAGATGCTGTTTTGACTGGGCCAAACAGATCAATGTGCAAGAGTTCTAATGGCCTTGAGGTAGAAACAACATTCTTGGACTTGAATGCAGGTTTGGAGAACTTGCCCTTCTGACATGCTTCACAAAGAGCATCTGATTTGAATTTCAGATTAGGGAGTCCTCTGACAAGATCCAGTTTGTTAATCTGAGAAATCTTTCTCAAACTAGCATGACCTAATCTTCTGTGCCAGACCCACTGTTCTTCAGAAACAGACATAAGACAAGTCACCTTCTGACTCATAAGATCTTGCAGATCTGTCTTATAAATGTTGTTCTTCCTCTTGCCTGTAAATAGGATTGAGCCATCCTTCTGATTTACAGCCTTGCAAGACTTTTGATTAAAAATTATATCATAACCATTGTCACTCAATTGACTGATAGATAAGAGGTTATGTGTTAATCCTTCTACAAGAAGTACATTAGAAATGGAAGGAGAGTTACCAGACTTTATAGTTCCAGAGCCAATTATCTTGCCCTTCTGATCTCCTCCAAACTTGACTTTTCCTCCAGACTTAAGCACCAGGTCTTGGAACATAGACCTTCTTCCTGTCATGTGTCGTGAGCATCCAGAGTCCAGGTACCATGACATGTTGTGCTTTGTCCTTTTTGCAGCCAAGGATATCTGCAATAGGAATGATCTTATCCTTAGGTACCCACATCTTCTTGGGTCCTTTCTTGTTAGATTTTCTCAAGTTCTGATTGAACTTGGGTTTGACATTGTAAGCAATAGGAGGAACAGCATGATAATTTTTAATGTGAGTTTCATGATATTTCCTAGGTTGTGTCACATGCTTTTTGGTGTGTGTTATGTGAAAACTTTGAGCATGTGAAGTGTGCCTAATATCATGGGAGTGACCATACTTGAACTGATCATACAATGGCTTGTATGTGAATTTCATTTCATCAACAGGTTCAAGTTTGTATGGGGTTTCACCCTCAAAACCAATGCCAACTCTTTTGTTTTCAGACACAGCATATATCATAGAAGCTAGCTGACTTCTGCCAATACTTCTAGATAAGAACTTCCTGAAACTTAAATCATATTCTTTCAGAATATGGTTTAGACTAGGAGTGGATTTTTCTGAATCAGAAGGAGATCCAACATTGTTGGATAATTTTAAAAGTTTTTCTTTTAATTCAGAATTCTCCAACTCAAGCTTCTTTGTTTCAAATTCAAATAGCTTTTTCAGCTTTTTGTATTTGAGACTAATCTGAGACTTGACTTCCAGAAGTTCTGTTAGACCGGAAACTAACTCATCTCTAGTAAGTTCAGAAAATACCTCTTCAGAATCTGATTCTGATGTAGATTCTGATCCGTCATCTTCTGCCGCCATCAGCGCACAGTTAGCCTGCTCATCTTCAGAGTCTGAATCATCTTCTGACTCATCCCAGGTTGCCATAAGACCTTTCTTCTTATGAAACTTCTTCTTGGGATTTTCCTTCTGAAGTTTTGGACATTCATTCTTGAAGTGTCCAGGCTCATTGCATTCATAGCACATGACCTTCTTCTTGTCAAATCTTCTGTCATCAGAAGATTCTCCACGTTCAAATTTCTTTGAACTTCTGACGCCTCTGAACTTCCTTTGCTTGTTCTTCCAGAGTTGATTTAGCCTTCTGGAGATCAAGGACAGTTCATCTTCTTCTTCAGATTCTGATTCTTCAGGATCTTCTTCTCTAGCCTGAAAAGCGTTAGTGCATTTCTTGATATTGGATTTTAATGCAATGGACTTACCTTTCTTTTGAGGCTCATTTGCGTCCAGCTCTATTTCATGGCTTCTCAAGGCACTGATAAGCTCTTCCAGAGAAACTTCATTCAGATTCTTTGCAATCTTGAATGCAGTCACCATAGGACCCCATCTTCTAGGTAAGCTTCTGATGATCTTCTTTACGTGATCAGCCTTGGTGTATCCCTTGTCAAGAACTCTTAATCCAGCAGTAAGAGTTTGAAATCTTGAAAACATCTTTTCAATGTCCTCATCATCCTCCATCTTGAAGGCTTCATACTTCTGGATTAAAGCGAGAGCTTTAGTCTCCTTGACTTGAGCATTTCCTTCATGAGTCATTTTCAAGGACTCATATATGTCATAGGTCATTTCCCTGTTAGATATCTTCTCATACTCAGCATGAGAGATAGCATTCAGCAAAACAGTTCTGCATTTATGATGATTCCTGAAAAGCTTCTTCTGATCATCACTCATTTCTTGCCTTGTCAGCTTTACGCCACTGGCATTTACTGGATGTTTGTAACCATCCATCAGAAGATCCCATAGATCACCATCTAGACCAAGAAAGTAACTTTCCAGTTTATCTTTCCAGTATTCAAAGTTTTCACCATCAAATACCGGCGGTCTAGTATAACCATTGTTACCGTTGTGTTGCTCAGCAGAGCCAGATGTAGATGCAGGTGTAGACTTTGCAGTTTCATCAGCCATCTTTTACTGAAGCGTTTTTCTCTTCCTGAATCTTTTCTAAACACGGTTAAGTGCTTGCACCTTAGAACCGGCGCTCTGATACCAATTGAAGGATAGAAAAACACTTAGAAAGGGGGTGGGGGTTTGAATAAGTGTAGCTTTAAAAACTTGACAGATAAAAATAAATAGCACAGTTATTTTTATCCTGGTTCGTTGTTAACTAAACTACTCCAGTCCACCCCCGCAGAGATGATTTACCTCAACTGAGGATTTAATCCACTAATCGCACGGATTACAATGGTTCTCCACTTAGTCAGCAACTAAGTCTTCCAGAGTATTCTGATCACACACTGATCACTCCAGGAACAACTGCTTAGATACCCTCTAAGACTTTTCTAGAGTCTTCTGATCCACACGATCACTCTAGTTACAACCTGCTTAGATAACCTCTAAGACTTCCTAGAGTATTCTGATCCACACGATCACTCTAGTTCCTTACAACTTAATGTAATCAATTCTAAGAGTATTACAATTGCTTCTTAAAAGCTATAATCACAAACTGTGATATTTCTCTTAACGTTTAAGCTTAATCTCACTAATATATTACAACAGCAATGTAGTGAGCTTTGATGAAGATGAAGATTCTGAGCTTTGATTTGAACAGAGTTTCAGCAAGTTAATATGAGTTGTTTTGTGCAGAATCGTTAACCTTGCTTCTCATCAGAACTTCATATTTATAGGCGTTGGAGAAGATGACCGTTGAGTGCATTTAATGCTTTGCGTGTTCCGTACAGCATCGCATTTAATGTTATACGCTTTTGTCAACTACCTCGAGCCTTGTTCACGCTGTGTCTACTGACGTAGCCTTTAATAGCTTTTAATGTTCCTTTTGTCAGTCAGCGTAGCCTGCCACTTGTACTTCCTTCTGATCTGATGTTTGTGAATACAACGTTTGAATATCATCAGAGTCAAACAGCTTGGTGCAAAGCATCTTCTGATCTTCTGACCTTGAAGTGCTTCTGAGCGTGATACCATCAAAACTTCAGTGCTTCTGATCTCATGTTCTTCTGATGCTTCCATAGACCCATGTTCTGATTCTGCTTCGACCATCATCTGATGTCTTGCCAGACCATGTTCTGATGTTGCATGCTGAACCCTTTGAGACAAAGCTTCTGAGCGCTGAATTATGCATACTCTATATATATTTCCTGAAAAGGAAATTGCATTGGATTAGAGTACCATATTATCTTAAGCAAAATTCATATTATTGTTATCATCAAAACTAAGATAATTGATCAGAACAAATCTTGTTCTAACAAAGGATTCGTGCAATCATCTACTTCTAAGGTCGAAGGATTACTGGGACCTTCGATAACAAAGGAGCAACGGCAGTATTAATATCATTTCTATTTGTCATTTTCTTTTTTCGCATTTTTGTACACTCGCCAATTCAAGGCAATATCAATAAAAGTCTTCTTTTCTTGCATACTACGCTTTCTTTCTCATTTCAATACCATTTGCAAAGGATAAATTATTTTCATAAGCTTTAACTTGGATTTAACATGAGAAGCTTACAAACTTTCAATACAAAAGCAATAGGATAAAACCACGAAATCTCCGAAAGGCTACATACACCCTACGCTGCGATCATTCTGATCTAATACAACTCTTTCACGAAGGATAATATCAATGGATCATTCAAATGCAATTTGAACCGAGATTAACGAACATTTCAAAAGGGGTTAAACAAATTCAATGGGTGACAAAGAGATAAAAACGTTAAGGTCATCGCACATACACATTCATTTACACACAAACACCGTTGGCACACCAACATTCATACACACAACATCCGCACGCAAACATTCATACGCTCACATCATACAAACAACAAGATCATAAGCATACGCATAATGCATTTGTAAAGTAACCTTCTATGCAGGTAAACTTGTCCGTATCAAGGCAAGTGAATCTTTTTTGGCCCGGGTGAGCACTTGCTAGAGCTATAGCAAGTAGCCCTCCTGGGATTAATCAAAACCACGATAGTAAGCAGGTATGGCAAACTGCGACGACTTACTAGCATAATAGTAAGTGTGTCATACCACCTACGATAAGCTTACTCCAACTACGATAGTGAGTAGGTATGACTGACTGCGACGACTTACTAGGATGATAGTAAGTGGGTCATACCACCTACGATAAACTCACTCCAGCTACGAGAGTAAGCAGGTATGGCAAACTGCGACGACTTACTAGCATAATAGTAAGTGTGTCATACCACCTACGATAAGCTTACTCCAACTACGATAGTGAGTAGGTATGACTGACTGCGACGACTTACTAGGATGATAGTAAGTGGGTCGTACCATCTACGATAAACTCACTCCAGCTACGATAGTAAGCAGGTATGGCAAACTGCAACGACTTACTAGCATAATAGTAAGTGGGCCCCTACCATCTACGATAAGCTTACTCAAACTACGATAGGGAGTGGGTATACCAACTGCGACGACTTACTAGGACTATAGTAAGTGGGTTACCTACGAACTGCAAACCCTTGCTAGCACTATAGCAAGGTAACCACTTTCTACGCAGCCAGCTACGAGTCCTTACTATGTAAGATTCAGGCTTTAGCAGGACGATTCTTTCCCTCGCACTTAAGCACGAGGTAAATTTAGGGGTCTTCCGTTATTTAATAACTCTTCGATTCGAAAAGCGTGAGACCTGAGTATTCTCACGCCATTCAATCCAAGATAATTAAATAGGGGCAGCTGTCATACCCCAAAATTTACCCGTTATAATTCGCTTTTTTAATTTGTTAAGGGTGTTAAAAATTAAGAGCCATAGGATTTAATATACCTATTATTAAACTCGCTCTCTTATAAAATTCCCTTAATAAATTGATCAAAGAAAGGAGAGGGTGTAAATAGCAAAAATCTCTAAAATCAATTGGCACTTGGGTTTTTTTTTCTTTCTTCTTTTTTGATTTCGTAGGAAAAAGTAGAGGGGTGTCTTGCTAGAAATAGAAAATTTGGGGCCCAATAGGCCCATTTGTTTATCACCATTTAACCATTTACATTATTATTAATCATAATTTATTAATTCATAATACTAGTTTTAAAATTAATATTGGGTTATCAAGATTAATCAAGTTTTATTATTAATACTAATATAATTAATTGGTGCTAATTACTGTTATTAGAATATTATTAATTATTTTTATTGTGTTTATTAGTTAATTAGTCAATTAAGTAAATATGTTATGTGGATTTTGCTGAGTTTTTTTTGGTCTGTTTTTGTCCAACACGTTTTTGCAAGAAAATGGGCCGGATTAGGAGTCTTGGGGCCACGGATCAGATTATGGGCCACGGAGCAAGATACGAGTCGGGTCAAACCGAACCCGGTTCCTGTTCATTGTCCCTTCCCCAGCGTAAACCCTAGCTCCCCAACTTGCATTACCAGCGGCGGCCAACACACAAACCCTAGCTTCAATCTTCGCCCAAGCCCACGAATCAAAACGCAAATGCAAATGAATCTTAAGAAAACAATCTTCAATCAAATCTCGGATCAAACAATAACACAAATTGAATCAAATATTAACAGAAGAGAATCAAATCAAATAATTCTTATTGATAATTTTACAAACTAATTTACAAACGAATCAATCTCTAACCTAAAAAACGAGTCAAATCTGAATCTAATTTTTCCTAACTTAACTAAACCCTAAAGCTATAAGAATAGAAGAAGAAGAACAGAGCAGGGTCGGAATTTTTTTGCTGGGAAGAGAGATTGAGCGCCGCCGTGAACAAAACCTTTGCGCCGCCGCTTCACTTTCGTCTTCATACCTGCACACAGAGAAGAAGGAGATTAGAGGAGGATTTGGAGCTAACACGATCCAGAAATTGAAGAAAGTAAGGTAACCCTAAATCCGGACTTAGCTTATGAATATGTGATTGCATGCATCTGATTTAAGTTGCTGGGGATTTTGGTTCGAGTCTAGGATCGGGGTTTACGTCTATCTGGGTTAGGGTGCCGATTGTTCTTAATTCTGGATTTTCTGGGTTTTTCTGGGTAAAAGTATTGAAGGTTTGGGTTTGGGACGATGAAGATCATGAGGATCTTCATCAGAATCTGGGTCCTACAGTGGCCGGTGGGGGGATTGTGGTTGTTTTTCTGGGTTTCGGTTTTGAAAGAAGAGAGAGCCAACGAGAGAGAGAATGAGACGAAAGAGATGGAATCGGGGATAATGAGGGAATTCTTTGGTTTTGCTTGTGATGCATCCTTTGCCCACCATCGGATCATCGCCACTTGTCCTTCCATGGACACTTGGCAAGCATCACTGAACATGATTCAGTGTGCTTCCTTTTCCATGCTTCCCCAACGCCAAACACATGCAAGACATAGGATTAGCTTGGCTCTAGATCCAACGATTACAACTTCTTAGACACACCCTAACTCCACACCTGCGCAACATTGGATCCAACGGATCCTTAATGCTAATGGGCCTGGCCCTTTGCTCTTAGCACACCTATAGTTTCTATCTCTCATTGCAAAATACACCCCCCTTTCAAAAAAAACCATAGTTAATTTTTAATAAAATTATTTTAAATTATTTAATTGATTTTTTTATATAACTTAATTTTAATTTTCTCCTCGAACCGACTAAATCTATTAGTCGCATTAGACGAGAAGTAATTTATTCGGTAATAATAATTTGATTAATTAATTCTCTCCTCGACCCGACTAAAGCTATTAGTCGCATTAGACGAGAGATAAAATATACATAAAATTAAAATACATTTTAATTTGCTGCCCGCGACAATCAATCTATCGATCTGAGTAATCAGCAATGCCCCGTAATCCGTTAGCTATACTGACCAAACCTATTGGTCACCGCATCTAACGGTGCCAAATCAAATCAGGGTTGTATGCCAAACCTCAAAACATTTTCACCTTTCAAAACAAATTTCAAAACTACGATAGGCCATTCAAAAAGCCTTTAAACAATGTCAAACCACAATTTCTAATTCTAAGGCGTACAACCCTGTGCCCGAACTACGTTGACTCTGTTCCTCCATAAGGAGGTACGTAGGCACTTGGTAACAAGGCGAGTCTCCCCCCGTATAATTTCAATTCATTCTTAAATCTTATTTTTTACCCTATTCACTTCCTTAGCTATAAACCTCATAATTATTGCCATAAACCTTATCTTTACAAGGTTAGCCTTTAGGAAAGGGTTGAGGGTGCCTAACACCTTCCCTCGACCTGATTATAATAACTTACCCCGAATCTCGTATCTGCGTAGGGTTTCCTATTCGCCCTTCAGAATAGGTGGCGACTCTAAAACTTTAATTTTTAGGGCAGGTTGCTACAGTTACGTATATATGCCTTTATATGATTTGCATAATATCCCTGAATATTTTGCATTCTTCTGTAGTAATTAAATCAAACAGATTTAATTAAAACTCTTCACTTCAGCTCAGGCATGATGTCGTAACATCCCATGTGACATGTTATTCCAGATGTTGAATTACTTCAACTCAACATATTCTTTTGTCAAATAGAACTTCCACCTGCTTTCTCTTACAAGTTATATATCCTATTTTACTAATTGCTACTATATTAGTTTTACCAAACATAATTCAAATTCAAATTATAGAGAAACAACAATCTCCCCCTTTGGCTTATTTTGGCTAAAACTAATTTATACAACCTTTGTATTACGAAAGCTAAACAAATACAATGGTCTTTAATAATTACGTACGGCAGCACCAATTTATTCAGATAGTCATTGTTTATGATCTACAATCTTTGTATGAGACAATCTTGAGTCTTCATCTATGATGTCTCGACATCGTACCAGGACTTCTTTGTGGAAGTCCCACTTTCCAATGTTCTCTCTCTTTTAAAGTTCCCACAGATAACACATAGTTTCTCCCCCTTAAAAAAATACTCCACAGAGATAACATAATAACCACTTCTCTCCCTTTTTAGCCATAATATGACAAAGGCTTCTTACTAGAAGGAGATCTCGCTATAGCATAGAAATCATAACACCACATACACCAAGTTCACATAGAAGGAGAAACAACTAAAGTCATGGTGCACATGAGGAAGAAAATACCAAATTCTCCCCCTCAAACTGAGAACTATGCCACGACTCAGATAGGCACAACATCCTCTTTCAGGGCACAAGAGGAAACAAACCAACAAAAACAAACACTTGAATTATCCATTCACAGGCATAGAGAAACCAGACCTCTATATTGGATAACTCATAACACAAGACGCAATTTGTGTTCAAGACTCAAACAAGACTCAAAACAAATACTTTGCAAAAATACAAGACAAACCTACTCCCAGTAGAATGTTCCTTTCGACACCTTTGCAAAACAACTACAAAGATTGACCTCAGACTTAGCAATGTCTAAACACTACCCTTTTCCCTATGTTTGCACAAGTTGACAAACATAACCTTTACAAAACTAAACTCAAGACCACGCCCATATCCGAATGAAGGACATGAGAACACACAAACAAACACACGTAATGTGAAGAGAAAAAAACACAAATACTCTAAATACCTGAGAAAAAATAACGCACTTAGACTGTAACACATGTCTTGGTCAAGAAACACTACTTCATCAAAAAAAACACATCAGGTAAGGTTGTGCACCGGATAGAAGAAGTAAGTTCATCAGAAACGGATTTTTCTGGAAATGAGAGTTTCCAAAACATGTATCGAAGTCTAAACACGTGATACACACCATCAATACACGTCTTAGATATAATGTTTAAGAATCATCCTTGTTGGTCTTCAATGCTCTTTCCTGGTCTCCCCTTCTTCATGTTCTGCAGAGAAATATAAATTCTCTCGGACACAACTGTAATCTCTTAGAATTCACCTTGAGAGACTTGGGACCAAATGATTACACCAATAACCTTTTACTTGGTTTAATCATTTATGCCCTGTCAAGCATACTGAAATGTCATGACATTTTGTCTGACATTCCACCCTCACGACTGCATTACTGCAGCTCCAGTCCACGGACGGGTCCAATACATCTCCTATTATGAAACCAATGCTTCAGTTAAAGATGAACCTTGAAGCATAGGTGGAAGACTTTGAGGAACTTCATCTTTCCATAGTGTAGGTAGCCACTATTACACACTCTTGCATACCTGTGGATTAGGTTGATTCTTCTTCATGACAGAAGTCATGACAACCTCCTTCATCACAACAACTTCATAACTGGTCAGTGGTTTGACCTTGTGCTACATTCTGGATAAAAATGGTCTTCATTTGCTGAAGAGATAAACATATGAGATTATGTCTTAACATCAGATCTGACATCTACCTTAACATCAAATCTGACATCTACCTTTATAGTACACTAGCCCTGGTAAACTTAAAATGTTAGGTACCTTTACAAAGTTTTGACTAGCATCGTCTATTGCATAAAAGATGCGGAGGGTTGTTAAGAGATCTGAGATTGGGGAAGACAAAATCATTAGCAAGGGGTCTTCAGAGAATTTAATACTCAAAGCATCTGCAACAAGATTAGATTTTTTAGGTATGTAAGATATCTCAAAGTTCAATCCTTACAATTTTTCCGCCCATTTTTGTTTCTCTAGAGTCTAAATTTTTTGAAGCAACAGATTTCATAGACTCTTTTGATCAGTATAAATGTGAAATTGTTGACCAAGAATATACTGACGCCGCTTTTTTATTTCCTCTGTTACAGCAAACATCTCACGCACATAAATGAAAGTTGCTTGCATCCTTGGGCACGTTTTCTTGCTGAAGAAGGCGATTAGATGACCGTCCTGCGATTATACAACATCAATGGTGAAATTATGGTGTAACAGATCCAGATGTCAAGACATGTAATCTGTCAAGAAACATCAGCAAGGTATATACACAGCTTAATACCAAACTAAAATATAAATGACACCAGTAATTGTTGTCCCAGTTTGGTGACAAACACACCTACTCTAGGGGTAAACCAAGCCAGGAATGAAGTCCACTATCAATAGTATTAATTCGAAGCTAAACAGTCTCTGTTTATAACTTCTCACTTAATCCTTACCCAATGACCCTTCTACACAGATCCTCTCTAGATATGGAATATCCACATCCCACTTCCTAATGTTGTAGTGATGTTGTGCAGTTCTGCAATCCCAAAAGCTGCAGCAACGACCTAATACCCAACATTCTGATTAAACAGACAAAGAGTTTGGAATACAAACTTCCATGACAATCCCTAACTAAGACTCTTGACTATGAACACTAACTTGGAGTTACTTCAAAGCTTCCTTCAAGAACAATATGTATTCCTCTTACCTACAGGCTTCGAGGATTACAGTGACCTTCCCACAACCTGAGAGGTTCACTTAACATAGCCCTAATGATTACATATTTTCTATTCTCAGCTCTCTTGATTTATAGGTTACAAACACTTCTATTTATAACCTATACCAAACTGGATTTGGGCCTTCAATCACAACTTATTTGCTATTACAATATCGCAGTTACTTCTGCTAAATCAAGGTCTTCAATCTTTGGTTTCCGTGAATATCTTCATATTTAGAAACTATATAATCTTCAAATATTCTGATTTGATTCTTCTGATTGATTCCTCAAATCTTCTTATTGATTCTTCACACAGATTTAATTAAAACTCTTCACTTCAGCTCAAGCATGATGTCGTAACATCCCATGAGACATGTTATTCCAGATGAATTACTTCAACTCAACATGTTCTTTTGTCAAATAGAACTTCCACATGCTTTCTCTTACAAGTTATATATCCTATTTAACTAATTGCTACTATATTAGTTTTACCAAACATAATTCCAATTCAAATTATAGAGAAACAACAATCTCCGCTTTCGGCTTATTTTGGCTAAAACTAATTTATACAACCTTTGTATTACGGAAGATAAACAAATATAATGGTCTTTAATAATTACGTACATCAGTAGCAATTTGGAAGTCTTCAGATAGTCACTGTTTATGATTTATAATTTTTTTATGAGACAATCTTCAGTCTTCTTCTAAGATGTCTCGACATCATACCAGGACTTCTTTGTGGCAGTCCCACTTTCCAATATTCTCTCTCTCTCTATCTCTCTCTCTCTCTTTAAGTTCCCACAGATAACACATAGTTTCTCCCCCTTAAAAGATGATCCACAGAGATAACATAATAACCACTGAAGGATAGAAAAACACTTAGAAAGGGGGGTTTGAATAAGTGTAGTTTTAAAACACTTAAGATAAAAACAATTTGCACAATGATTTTTATCCTGGTTCGTTGTTAACTAAACTACTCCAGTCCACCCTCCTTGGAGTGATTTACCTCACCTGAGGATTTAATCCACTAATCACACAAGATTACAATGGTTTTCCACTTAGATAACCTCTAAGTCTTCTAGAGTATTCTGATCACAACCTGATCACTCTAGGAATACAATGCTTAGATACCCTCTAAGACTTTTTAGAGAATCCGATCACAACTTGATCTCCTCTAGTTCTTACAAATGAATGTAAACAAATTCTTATAAGAGTTACAATGCTTCTTAATAAGCTATTATCACAAATGTGATTTTTCTCTTAAGTTTAAGCTTAATCTCACTAAGATATTACAACAGTAATGAAGTGAGGTTGAAGATGAAGTTTGAGAGCTTTTGAATTTGACAGCGTTTCTATAAGTTTGCGCAAAGTCTTGTTTTCAGCTTCTCATCAGAACTTCTATTTATAGGCGTTTGAGAAGATGACTGTTGGGAGCATTTAATGCGTTGCATGATCCGTACAACATTGCATTTAATGTTTCACTCTTTTGTCAACTACCTCGAGCCTTGCTTTTGCTGTGTCTACTGACGTTGCCTTTAATAGCTTCTAACGTTCCTTTTGTCAGTCAGTGTAGCCTGCCATCTTGTACTTGCTTCTGATCTAATGTTTGTGTAAACAACGTTTGAATATCATCATAATCAAACAGCTTGGTGCAGAGCATCTTCTTGTCTTCTGACCTTGAAGTGCTTCTAGAGTGATACCATGAGAACTTCAGTGCTTCTGCTTCTGATCTCAAGTTCTTCTGATGCTTCAATAGACCATGTTCTGATTCTGCTTGACCATCTTCTAATATCTTGCGAGAGCATGTTCTGATGTTGCATACTTGAACCTTCTGAGTCAGTGCTTCTTGCGCTTATTTTGTGCATACTCTATATATATTTCCTGAAATGGAAATTGCATTGAATTAGAGTACCACATTATCTCAAGCAAAATTCATATACATTGTTATCATCAAAACTAAGAATATTGATCAGAACAAATCTTGTTCTAACAATCTCCCCCTTTTTGATGATGACAAAAACATATATAAATGATATGAATTTGCAAACAGAATATCAGACGGCTAAAGACAATTACACAGTTATAGCATAAGCATATAAACATAGTGTGTGAATATGTATCCCCCTGAGATTAACAATCTCCCCCTGAGATAAATAAATACTGGAAGAAATTTATAAATAAAGGTCTTCCCTGAGTATTTTCCATTTCAGTTGAGACGATCACATATGCTTAGAACTTCAGAACATTCAGAGCTTCTGCTTCTTGCTTCCATAGGACAGCTTCAGAGCTTTGAATTTCTTCTTGAATCATTGTATGCTAGATTGTATCAGAACATTGTTTAATGTACCAGAGCATCTCTACATCCTGAAATGTTTCAGAACAAACTAAGCGACAAAAGTCAGAGCATGAATGAATCAGAACATAAAATATGTTTCAGAGCATATACTATGTATCAGAACACATAAAATGCATCAGAACATAAAATATGTATCAGAGCACATAGAAAAAAAATGTATCAGAACATATAAAGAGTAAGAATGTGTTAGAGCATATTCTATCACAAGAATATCAGAACATTCTTCCTTCTTGCTTCTGATCTTGAAGCTTCACAGCACTCAGCTTGCTTCAATTTCCATGAGCTTGTTTCTATATAGAATTGCTTTTCCCCATGTCTTTGCTTCTCATGTTGAGCTTTTTAGAATGTCTTCAATCCTGCAAAACACTCAAAGACATAGAACTTGCAAATTCTGTTAGAAATGTGGAGACTTACTCCCAGCAACTGATAATATAAATCAGATCATTTATCATATTTTCTCCCCCTTTTTGTCATAACATCAAAAAGCATAAAAGATTCAGATGAAAAACAAACAATATGAGAGAAGATAAAAGATTTTCATTCATCAGAATTAATCATAAGATACAAGAGAAGATGCAAAGAAACAAATGCAAGAATAAGGAGACAACTAAGACACAAAAGACTACGACTAGCCTAGTTTGGAAACTATCTTGGCCAGAAGGTCATGAATCCCAGCATTGCTTTCCTTCTGTTCCTTCATGAAGTTTCTCAACTCTTCATGTGCTACATCATGCTTGTCCAGGCGAGAAGCAAGAACATCTTGATTCTGTTGAATAGCCTTGATAGCATTCACCAGAACTGCGGGTTCAACAGAAGAAGATGCATTGCTATCATTCAGAGGGATAGCATTACCAGCAGCAGCATCCAGAGTGAGAACATCATATAGATTATACAACTTTCTGATTAACTTCTCAGTTATCACAACTTCATGCCCTAACACGAAGGAGATGATTGCAGTTGGGGTAACCGTTGCATGAGCCCAGAAATCTGTTACTAAAGCAGGATAAATTGGTCCAACCAATCTATGAAGGTAGTTTGACCAGCCTTGTGCCATTGTCTCAGCAGTAGGGTTGAAACCATGTATTCTAAGATTTTCAAAATCTACTGAAGATTCACATAGAACTTCCAGTTCAGTTGAAGGAATATAACAAGTCTTCAAAGGGACATAACCAAACTTGCGATGAACAAGATGAGCAGAAGACATTTCTTCTTTGCTTGCGGAACTTGATGAACACAGCATGGAGATAAACTGAAGATTCAGTTACGAACTAGGTTTTATGCAGAAAAAGAAAGAGGGAGATGAATGAAGAGAGAGAATGTAAAAAAGACTGAAATGAATGGGAGATGAGTATATAAAGGGACGGATTTGAAATGAAATGCAATATGTGTTTGAATGAATATGATTACAGAAAACATGGAATCAAATGCATTTAATGAGAGATGACGTTAGGAGAGATAAGGTGAAAAGTGAAATGATTTGCACAGTTAGCTAGGGAGGCGTCTCCTCAACTGTACGCATGCTTGTCCAAAAAGAGTGAACACGTGTTCATTTTCAGGAAAGCTGGTGACAGCTGTTTTGCTTTAAAGGAACTTTTGAATCAACTTAGATAATGAAGCGTCAGAGATGACTTAATTAGAACTTCTAATTGATCACTATCAGAACTTCTTATAAGAAGATGACACAAGGTCATTTCCGAACTAATCCATACATCAGAACTTCTCATCTTCTCATTCTGGGCATAAGTCCATACTGATATTCTTCAGAATGAACTTAAACCTATCTTCAGCAAGGGGTTTTGTAAAGATATCAGCCCATTGATGGTCTGTATCCACAAAGTTTAAAGAAAGAACACCCTTCTGAACATAGTCCCTAATGAAATGATGTTTAATCTCAATATGTTTAGCTTTGGAATGTAAGATTGGATTCTTAGATAAACATATAGCAGAAGTATTATCACAGAAGATAGGAATGTTACTCTCATATATCTGATAATCTTCTAACTGACTTTTCATTCAGAGCATCTGTGTGCTACAACCAGCAGCAGCAACATATTCCGCTTCTGTTGTTGAGAGGGCAATGGTAGCTTGCTTCTGGCTGTACCAGGAGATCAGGTGACTTCCAAGAAATTGACAACTTCCAGAAGTGCTTTTCCTTTCAACTCTATCTCCAGCATAGTCAGCATCACAAAATCCTACTAAGTTGTACTCTTTAGATCTTCTGTAGACTAAACCAACATTAGTAGTACCTTTCAGATACCTCAGAATTCTCTTAACAGCGGTTAAGTGAGATTCTCTAGGATCTGATTGGAATCTTGCACACAAAGAAACACTGCATAAAATTGCAGGTCTAGAAGCAGTTAAATATAGAAGAGATCCAATCATACCTCTGTACAACTTCTGATCTACCTTCTTACTTACCTCATCCTTACTTAGGACACACATTGGATGCATAGGAGTTTTGGCTTCTTTGCTTTCAGAAAGATTAAACTTCTTCAGAAGTTCTTTCACATACTTCGTTTGATGAACATATGTTCCATCAGAAGTTTTATTGATTTGAATCCCAAGAAAATACTTGAGTTCTCCCATCATGCTCATCTTGAATTCAGCCTGCATAGACTTAGCAAACTCCTTTCCAAGTGTAGCATTAGATGTTCCAAAGATAATATCATCAACATAAATTTGACAAATTAAAACATCTTTCTTAAATGTTTTACAGAAAAGAGTCGTATCCACCTGTCCTCTAGTGAAACCATTGTTCAGAAGGAAAGAACTTAATCTTTCATACCAAGCTCTAGGAGCTTGCTTTAATCCATACAATGATTTCTTTAGTTTGAAAACATGTTCTGGAGACTTAGAGTCTTCAAAACCGGGAGGTTGGTGGACATAGACTTCCTCATCTATATAGCCATTTAAGAAGGCACTCTTAACATCCATCTGATACAGAGTGATGTTATGTTGAGTGGCAAAAGAAATTAATAGACGAATAGATTCTAACCTGGCCACTGGTGTAAAGGTTTCTTTATAGTCAATACCTTCTTGCTGACTATAACCCTGAGCCACCAGTCTGGCTTTGTTTCTTACCACTTCTCCCTTCTCGCTTAGCTTGTTTCTAAAAACCCACTTTGTACCAATGATGTTAAATCCTTTTGGTCTAGGAACAAGATCCCATACATCATTCCTTGTAAACTGATTTAGTTCTTCTTGCATGGCAATTATCTAGTCTGGATCTTCTAGAGCTTGATCAACAGAAGTTGGCTTGATCAAAGAGACAAGACCTAATTGACATTTTGCATTGTTCTTAAGGAATGCTCTTGTTCTGATAGGATCATCCTTCTTTCCTAGAATGACATCTTCTGAGTGAGCAGAGGATAGTCTTGAAGATTTTCTGACTGTTGGCTCTTTAGAAATTCCGAGATTCTCTAAAGATGCAGCAACTTGATCTTTTGATCCTTTGCTTCTGAGATCTTCAGCTTCTGATACTTTGCTTCTTGACTCTTCAGCTTCTGATATATCAATATCTATATCTGCAAAATTCTCAAACTACTTTGGCTTTTCAAGACCAAGCTTATCATCAAATCTGATATTGATTGATTCTTCTACAACCAATGTTTCAGTATTGTATACTCTGTAGCCTTTAGAGCGTTCAGAATATCCAAGAAGGAAACATTTTTGTGCCTTAGAATCAAACTTACCAAGATGATCTTTAGTATTCAGAATGAAACACACACATCCAAAAGGATGAAAATAAGAAATGTTGGGCTTTCTGTTCTTCCACAATTCATAAGGAGTCTTATTTAGAATAGGTCTTATAGAGATTCTATTCTGAATATAACATGCAGTATTTATTGCTTCTGCCCAGAAGTGCTTAGCCATATTGGTTTCGTTGATCATGGTTCTGGCTATTTCTTGTAGAGTCCTATTCTTTCGCTCTACAACTCCATTTTGCTGTGGAGTTCTAGGGCAAGAGAAATCATGGGCAATACCATTTTCTTTGAAGAACTCCTCAAAGAATCTGTTCTCAAATTCGCCACCATGGTCACTTCTGACCTTTATGATTTTGCACTCCTTCTCAGATTGAATCTGAGTGCAGAATTCAAAGAACACTGAATGAGACTCATCCTTGTGTTTTAAGAACTTTACCCATGTCCAACGGCTATAATCATCTACGATGACTAATCCATATTTCTTCCCTCTGACAGATGTTGTTTTGACTGGGCCAAACAGATCAATGTGCAGAAGTTCTAACGGCCTAAAGGAAGAGACAACATTCTTATATTTGAATGCAGGTTTGGAGAACTTGCCCTTCTGACATGCTTCACAAAGAGCATCTGATTTGTATTTCAGATTTGGGAGTCCTCTGACCAGATTTAGTTTGTTAATTTGAGAAATCTTTCTCAAACTAGCATGTCCTAATCTTCTGTGCCAGACCCATTGCTCTTCGGAAACAGACATAAGACAAGTCACCTTCTGCTTCTCAAGATCAGAAAGATCAATCTTATAAATGTTTTTCTTTCTCTTGCCTGTAAATAGGATTGAGCCATCCTTCTGACTTACAGCCTTGCAAGACTTTTGATTGAAGATTATGTCATAACCATTGTCACTTAATTGACTTATGGACAATAAGTTATGTGCTAATCCTTCTACAAGAAGTACATTAGATATGGAAGGAGAGTTACCAATACTTATGGTTCCAGAGCCAATTATCTTGCCCTTCTGATCTCCTCCAAACTTGACTTCTCCACCAGACTTAAGCACCAGGTCTTGGAACATAGACCTTCTTCCCGTCATGTGTCGCGAGTACCCAGAGTCCAGGTACCATGACATGTTGTGCTTTGTCTTCTTTGCTGCCAAGGATATCTGCAACAGAAATTATCTTCTCCTTAGGTACCCAAAACTTCTTGGGTCCTTTCTTGTTAGTTTTCCTCAAGTTCTGATTGAACTTGGGTTTAGCATAGTAAACAACAGGAGGTACAGCATGATATTCTTTAGGTTTAGCAGCATGATATTTTCTAGGTTGTGTCACATGCTTCTTAGTGTGTGTAGCATGAAAGCTTTTGGCATGTGAAGTGAGCCTAATATCATGTGAGTGTCCATATTTGAACTGATCATACAATGGCTTGTATGTGATTTTCATATCATCTACAGGTTCAAATTTATGTGGGGTATCACCCTCATAGCCAACGCCAATCCTTTTGTTTCCAGAAACACCATATATCATAGAAGCAAGATGACTTCTGCCAATACTTCTAGATAAGAACTTTCTGAAGCTCGAGTCATATTCTTTCAGAATATGATTGAGACTAGGAATGGATTTTTCTGATTCAGAAGGAGATCTAATATCTTTGGATAATTTTAAAACTTTTTCCTTCAGT
Organism: Vicia villosa; assembly: GCF_029867415.1. Lineage (NCBI taxonomy): Eukaryota > Viridiplantae > Streptophyta > Magnoliopsida > Fabales > Fabaceae > Vicia > Vicia villosa. The sequence goes on along the minus strand of NC_081183.1, from coordinate 29,176,147 downwards.
TCAAAATTTTCCACTTCCAACTTCTTAGTTTCAGAATCAAATAGCTTTTTCAGCTTTTTGTATTTGATACTAAGATGAGCCTTGAGTTCCAGAAGTTCTATTAAACTGGAAACTAACTCTTCTCTAGATAGTTCAGAAAATACCTCTTCAGAATCTGATTCTGATGTAGATTCTGATCCATCATCAACTGTGGCCATCAGTGCAATGTTCGCCTGCTCGCCTTCAGAGTATGATTCTGATTCTGAATCTGAATCATCCCATGTTGCCATAAGACCTTTCTTCTTATGAAACTTCTTCTTGGGATTCTCCTTCTGAAGTTTTGGACACTCATTCTTGTAGTGACCAGGCTCATTGCATTCATAGCATGTGACCTTCTTCTTGTCAGATCTTCTGCTGCCAGAAGATTCTCCACGTTCAGGCTTCTTAGAACTTTTGAAGTTCTTGAACTTCCTATGCTTGCTCTTCCATAGTTGGGTTACCCTTCTGGAGATCATGGACAATTCATCTTCTTCTTCTGATTCTGATTCTTCAGAATCTTCTTCTTCAGCCTGAAAAGTGTTAGTGCATTTTTTATAATTAGATTTTAATGCAATGGACTTACCTTTCTTCTGAGGTTCATTAGCATCCAGCTCAATTTCATGATTCCTCAGAGCACTGATCTATTCTTCAAGAGAGACTTCATTCAGATTCTTGGCAATTTTGAAGGCAGTCACCATAGGACCCCATCTTCTTGGCAAGCTTCTGATGATCTTCTTGACATGATCAGCTCTTGTGTATCCCTTGTCAAGAACTCTTAATCCAGCAGTTAGCGTTTGAAATCTTGAGAACATCTTCTCAATGTTTTTATCATCCTCCATCTTGAAGGCTTCATATTTCTGGATCAAGGCAAGAGCTTTAGTCTCCTTGACTTGGGCATTTCCCTCATGAGTCATTTTCAATGATTCATATATGTCATAGGCAGTTTCCCTGTTAGATATCTTCTCATATTCAGCATGAGAGATAGCATTCAGCAAAACAGTCCTACACTTGTGATGATTTTTGAATTGCTTCTTTTGATCATCACTCATCTCTTGTCTTGAGAGCTTTACACCACTAGCTTTCACTGGATGTTTGTAACCATCCACCAGAAGATCCCATAAATCACCATCTAGACCAAGAAAGTAACTTTCAAGTTTATCTTTCCAATATTCAAAGTTTTCACCATCGAATACTGGTGGTCTAGTATAACCATTGTTACCATTTCCATTATGTTGCTCAGCAGAGCCAGATGTAGATGTAGGTGTTGGATCTTCACCAGCCATCTTGACTTAAGCGTTTTTCTCTTCCTAAATCTTTTCTAAACACGGTTAAGTGCTTGCACCTTAGAACCGGCGCTCTAATGCCAATTGAAGGATAGAAAAACACTTAGAAAGGGGGGGGGGGGGTTTGAATAAGTGTAGTTTTAAAACTCTTAAGATAAAAACAATTTGCACAATGATTTTTATCCTGGTTCGTTGTTAACTAAACTACTCCAGTCCAACCCCTTGGAGTGATTTACCTCACCTGAGGATTTAATCCACTAATCACACAAGATTACAATGGTTTTCCACTTAGATAACCTCTAAGTCTTCTAGAGTATTCTGATCACAACCTGATCACTCTAGGAATACAATGCTTAGATACCCTTTAAGACTTTCTAGAGAATCCGATCACAACTTGATCTCCTCTAGTTCTTACAAATGAATGTAAACAAATTCTTATAAGAGTTACAATGCTTCTTAATAAGCTATTATCACAACTGTGATTTTTCTCTTAAGTTTAAGCTTAATCTCACTATGATATTACAACAGTAATGAAGTGAGGTTGAAGATGAAGTTTGAGAGCTTTTGAATTTGACAGTGTTTTTGTAAGTTTGCGCAAAGTGTTGTTTTCAGCTTCTCATCAGAACTTCTATTTATAGGCGTTTGAGAAGATGATCGTTGGGAGCATTTAATGCGTTGCATGATCCGTACAGCATTGCATTTAATGTTTCACTCTTTTGTCAACTACCTCGAGCCTTGCTTTTGCTGTGTCTACTGACGTTGCCTTTAATAGCTTCTAACGTTCCTTTTGTCAGTCAGTGTAGCCTACCATCTTGTACTTGCTTCTGATCTGATGTTTGTGTAAACAACGTTTGAATATCATCAGAGTCAAACAGCTTGGTGCAGAGCATCTTCTTGTCTTTTGACCTTGAAGTGCTTCTAGCGTGATACCATGAGAACTTCAGTGCTTTTGCTTCTGATCTCAAGTTCTTCTGATGCTTCAATAGACCATGTTGTGATTCTGCTTGACCATCTTCTGATGTCTTGCGAGAGCATGTTCTGATGTTGCATACTTGAACCTTCTGAGTCAGTTCTTCTTGCGCTGATTTTGTGCATACTCTATATATATTTCCTGAAATGGAAATTGCATTGAATTAGAGTACCACATTATCTCAAGCAAAATTCATATACATTGTTATCATCAAAACTAAGAATATTGATCAGAACAAATCTTGTTCTAACAACCATTTCTCCCCCTTTTTATACATAATATGACAAAAGCTTCTTACTAGAAGGAGAACTCACTATAGCATAGAAATCATAACACCACAGACACCAACTTCACATAGAAGTAGAAACAACTGAAGTCATGGTGCACATGAGGAAGAAAATACCAAATACTCCCCCTCAAACTGAGAACTATGCCACGACTCAGATAGACACAACACCCTCTTTCAGAGCACAAGAGGAATTAAACCAACAAAAACAAACACTTGAATTATCCATTCACAGACATAGAAAAACCAGACCTCTATATTGGATAACTCAGAGCATAAGACACGATTTGTGTTCAAGACTCAAACAAGACTCAAAACAAACACTTTGCAAAAATGCAAGACAAACAAACTCCCAATATAATGTTCCATTCGAAACCTTTGCGAAACAACTGCAAATATTGACCTCAGACTTAGAAATGTCTGAATACTACCCTTTTTCCCTATGTTTGCCACAAGTTGACAAACATAACCTTCACAACGACTAATCTGACACTAAGGACTTCTTTTTGTTGTGTTGAAGATTTCTTTTGATTGATTAGCTATTTGCTTGTCTTGTTGTAAAATTTTAATCTGGTCCACTTTCAAATATTTGCATTGATGTATCCAGTATCAATTATTAATATCACTAAGTTTTATTCTAGATATACGACTATGATTATTACAACTTTCCTATCTTATCCTACTAATTTTTAACCCAACTCAAATTAAGGATAATAATTTACACTAAAAATACATGATAACGTAAATGTCAAAAACAACTTATCATGTTGTGTCATCAAACACAAAATTAAGATAAGATATGATACGATTATCATATCATGTCTCTTACTTTGTGCACTAAATAAGCTCTAAATATTTGAGTGTTTCAGCTTTCTAAAAAAAAGTATAGTTTTGCTTATATTTAATTAAATAAAATTATAAGGAATTTTTAAAAAACTTCTAAAAATAACTGATTTAAATATTTTTCATTAAAAGTTATTTAAAATATCTCTTCCTTTTACTATAGGTGTGTTTAATTTGCTAAAAAAAATGAGAGATTGAACAGAACAACTTTTGTATATTGTTTGATGTAGAAATTTATCATGGGGCACGATAAAAATATGTGGCAAGGGACAGGACAAAAACATAAATTCTTGTCCCTCACTAAATTATGGGACAACTTTTATCCCAAACATAAATTATTAAAAAAGATAAAAACCCAATTTTTAATCTCTCTTTATTTCATATTTTTATGTATAAATATAATATAAATATTTTATTTATTAATAAAGAATATTATAACAGTTTTTTTCCCAGTGCATAGACATATCAAATAAAGTAGAGTAAAATTTTTTTCTCTTCATCCGTTTTCTTCTCCTTTTCATTATTTAATTTTTTTATTCATGAATTTCAAAATTTATATAACAATAAAAATATTATAATAAAAATTATATTATTTCGTGCATAGATATATCAAATAAAGTAAACAAAAAATTGTTCAATGCATCGGCCATCAAAAACACAATACAAAAAATTGTCTTGTATTGTTCTGTACTACAATCTAGTATTATCATGTCCAATGCTTCTTATTTTACAAATCAAACGCACCTTATAACTTTATTTGGATAATAAAATTTCAACAAATTAATTAAATTTCCTTTAACTATAACTTTTTTTAAAAATATATATTTTGAAATTTTATATGATTTTCATTATGTTGTAATTTTTAATAAATCATATTTATGTTGCTGAATAGAAAATTTAATCTTTTAATTTATATAAAATGAGTTTGAATTAACTTTTACTATTTTGAGTTTTATTTTAATATTTTTTGTAAATAAAAAATAATAATTTTTAAAAAAGTAAAATCAAACAAATCCTAAAACATTTAAGACCTAGTTTCTTTATAAAATACAATAAGTAAAGCTTATTAACTTTAACCATTTTAAATAAAATTCAAATGATCAAACCTTTACAAATTCTTTATACCAAAACAAAAATGTTTAACATTAATATCCTACCAACCATTTTCCTCCCTCCCCTCTAAAATTCAAAGATATAAAGGAGAGATTAGAGATGTTGCTAGTTGCATGCATGAAATGGCTAAGAAGGCAGTGTTGATAGGGTGCAACTATCCAGGAACAAAGGCTGAGTTAAATGGGTGCATTAACGATGTATGGAGGATGCATGAATGTCTCATTCACAATTATGGATTCTTAGCCGAAGATATCACAGTTCTCATTGACACAGATTGTTCTTATACACAACCTACTGGCAAGAACATTCGATTTGCCATGTCTAGGTTGGTACAATCGGCTCGGCCCGGTGACGTACTATTTATCCACTACAGCGGTCATGGCACTCGTCTCCCTGCCGAAATCGGAGATGATGATGATACTACTGGCTATGATGAATGCATTGTTCCCACAGATATGAATCTCATCACTGGTTAATTTTCTTACTTCCTTTTACTTTTTAAATAGAAAATAGTTTTTTTTTTTTAACATTTAATATTTGCAACACTAATTGAATTGTCGCAATAACATAATAGCGACGGTTTAACCGTTACCAATTTTAGTTGGTATTTTTGTTTTGAATGTTAATGCATGGTTGTAACCGTCACAAATGCGAAGTTATGATAGTTAGTATTTTTTGTGAGAACTTAATAATTTATAGTGATACTAAATATTTTTAAAGAATTTAATAATTATATTTGTAGTGTAAGTTTTTTTACACGTACATCTAATTAAAATATTAAGATATCTATTTTAAATTAACTTTTAAAATATATAAATCAATATCTATTAGACATAATTTAAGTTGACACATGGATAAAAAATCTGAAATCTTTTTAAGTCTTATATATAATGTTTAGAATAGCAACTAAACACTTACATTGTCAAACATTTTATATTTAACAAAAAAATTACTCTCTTCAGTCTTACCTATAAAAAAATGATATTAATTAAATAATCAATGTATATTATTTGAAATATCAAAATGCATTGATTATTCAATAAATCTGTAAAATGATGATATATCTTTGTCAAGTCATACTAATTTAATTTTTGCTGTGAAACAGATGATGATTTTAGGGAATTTGTAGCAAAGGTACCTGAAGATTGTAGGATCACAATTGTATCAGATTCTTGTCACAGTGGTGGATTGATTGAATTAGCAAAGGAACAAATAGGAGAGAGCACACATGAAGGAGCACCAATTTCACCAATAGGCTTCAAAAACATCCTTCACAGAACTAGGGAAGATACACTAGAATCTCGTGATATTGAGGACGAACATGATGGACTTCATCATGGGAACCACAACTATGTGAAGAATAGGTCTCTACCTCTTGCAACTCTAATTGACATACTAAAGGAGAGATCTGGGGAAGATGATGTAGAAATTGGAAAGATACGGCATACACTATTTCATATCTTCGGCGAAGATGCTAGTTCTAAAGTGAAGAGGTTCATTGAGTTTTTCTTGAACAAATTTCAACAGGGATGTGGTGAGAGTGGAGGTCATAATGGGATTTTCGGGATGGTGAAAAACATTACCCAAGGATTTCTAAATTATAAGCTTGATGATAGTGATGAGGAGAACGAAGATCCTACCAAGCATAAAACTGTGGAGAATGGAATTTTACTGAGTGGTTGCCAAACTGACCAAACTTCTGCAGATGCAAGCCCCGGTGGAAATTCAAAAAAAGCTTATGGGGCTTTTAGCAATGCCATACAAGGTATAATTGCAGAGACTGGTGGTGTAGTTACAAATAGACAGCTTGTGTTGAAGGCTAGGAAGAAACTTCATAGGCAAGGTTACACTCAGAAGCCTGGACTTTATTGCAGTGATGACAGTGCCAATGCTCCTTTTGTGTGTTCATTTGATCGAGAGTGATACATAATATGTTGATTTTAAAGTACTTTTATGAGTTTCAAACAATCAATAAATAGTTACCGTATGATGGAGCATATGATTTTAAATAAATAATGTGTACTGTGATGCAATCTAGTTCATATTTCATATTTGAAAGAAACGGATCTATGTCAATGATCATCTTTATTTATGTACAATTTTATTAAGGTTTAAATAGTCACTTGGTCTCTGTAAGTTGGTGTGTTTTTCAATTTGGTCACTGAATCTTTTTTTGTTTGGATTGCATCCTGATATGTCTAATCTTGTTGTTTTAAGTCTCTAACATCAAGATGATGTTAAAAAAACGCTTATGTGTGTATCAGAGTTGAGTTGGATTTATTTTTTTAGTTTTATATTAATTCTCAAATTTATTACATGGCAAATATGTTGGATGGTATATAAAAGGAGGGACGAAAACAAAAATTGCAAATATTACATCTTCTTCTTGTCAGTGAGTTCTGCTACATGTCAGCTGGATCTCATTGGCTTCAACACAATTGCTTTCTTCTTCATGTTCACATTCACCCATGGCTTCATCCTCCGTTGGTAACGTAACTCCGTTTCAAATTTCGGTATGTGGTTGCAATAGACTTATGAGGATTTTCATTTCAAATTCATCTTAAAACCCTAAAAGAAAAAAAGAGAATATGAAGTTGGAAAACAAAAGGAAAAAAAAGACAATTTCATATTCAAATTTATGTTTTTCATCCATGTAGGTTTTTATGTTTTTTTTGATAGAAAAATGCTATTTGTACACCAAAGTGTACACCTACACCGTATGTACGGAGGCATTGTTCATGTACGAACGGTACTATTCACCGTCCATACATGAACAGTGCAATATTATATTAATATTTTTTTTTACGTTTTTTTTTAAATATTTTTTTTATGTTTTTAAAAAAAATATTTGACAATACCTGCAGATTTATTTCCGGATTTACCTACGGATTTGATAATACCTGCGGATTTTACTTGCAGATTTACCTACGAATTTGACAATACCTGCGGATTTACTTGCGAATTTACCTACGAATTTAGGTAAATCCGCAGGTAATGTCAAATGCAGGTAAATCCGGAAGTAAATCTGTAGGTATTGTCAAATATTTTTTTTAAAAACATAAAAAAAAAATATTTAAAAAAAAACGTATATATATACATATATTAATACAATATTGCACTGTTCATGTACGGGCGGTGAATAGTATCGTCCGTACATGAACGGTGTCGTCTGTACATGAACGGTGTCGTTCGTACATACGGTGTAGGTGTACACTTTGGTGTACAAATAGCATTGCTGTTTTTGATATTAGTCCCTTTAAGTTTATGTGTTTTCTAAATTGAGTCCATGTACGTTTCTGTGCTTTTTGATATTCGTCCCTAGGTGTTTATTGTTTTTCATCCATGTTTATGAATGACCGTGTTAGCTGGAGTTTTCGATACCATGTCATTAATGAAAGAAAGAAACTATCTTTTATGAGTTTTTGAAAACACTTCATGGTTACTAAAGGCCTGTCAAAGTCACTCCTTATAGAGGAAAGTGTTAGACGTGGACTTAGAGACATTTGCTAAGTTTTGTAGTTGGTTCGACGAGTAAGAGGAGCGTTCGAAAGGGAAGTTGAGTTTAAACAAAAGACCGTTAGAAACGGTTATCATCGATTTAGTATATAAGTAGTCTTAGAGTTTAGAATTTGTGTATTTTATTTGTGTACAAAATCTCACTAAAAACTCAAAGTATATGCGTGTTGAGAAAAGAGTCTTATGAGAATGTACGTGTAAACACCATTTTATCTTTTTACAATTTTATATAACTTATCATTTCCAGAATTTACATTCTTATCATTTCCAGAATTTACATTCTAGTAATTTACTTTTAATTGCCTTTACTTTACCTTCTTTATTAGTTTTCAACATTACTTTAAAGAATTACGTAAATTAAAACAAACATTTCAATAAGAACATGAACATAGTTGAAGTTTTCTTCATTATCAAGAATAAATTTTAAAATAGTAAGCACATGTTCTAGGATCAATCTAGTCGATCCTATGAGTAATCCAAGATTCTTGTTTTTGAAAGACTAGCGCTTGTTTACCAATTTTCACTGTAAACAAATTGGCACGCCTAGTGGGACACTGCTTTAATTACAAATTCTTTATTTTTGTACAATTTGTTACAAAATTCTTCATTATCCTTTAGTATTTTACGTTGTTGCATGAGACTTAGAAGTTGTAAAGTAGCCACAAACAACGAACAAATACCTAGGAGAAGACGTGTTAGGAAAATGGCAAGTTAAAGTCACCCAACTAATCAAAATTCCCCTAACAATAATCAAGTACCACCCCCAGTCTCTTCGACAGGGGGAACTACGGTCTCATCGCCTGTATTAGACAACATATCGTCTTCCACAAGTTCGATGCTAGCATAGTCGAATGCTCAAGATGGTCCTGGTTTTACTTACATAGGACCACATGGTCCACCAGGGACCCCTTACCGATGGGCAATGTTTCCAAAAGGCCCTTAGGGCCTCCAGTTTTTCTTCTCCTTCGAATGGTCGTGAACAGCCTTATGGCATGCCAACTACGTTTATGGCAGGTTTACATAATTCCACTTCGACATATTTAGAACCTAGAATGAATGTACCTTTCCCATTACAAGGTTATAGGTCTTCTGTTAATAATCTGGGTCGAATTAACCAGCCTTTTGGGGCAGGATTTTCGTCCAAATGCCAAATTTCACAAATAAATTTGCAATAGTAATTAGACAGCAAATGGACGAAAGAATCATGACATGGTCCAAATGCTTGCAGAGACAATGGGTACGATCGCCAACCCTTTGATCCAAAATACTATTGAGGCGAACCAACAAATGGCAACACAAATGACGTGCCTTTCTCAATTCTTTGGTGTGCCTCAACCCCCTCCACAACCCCAAAGGGATTGGATAAGAGATAATCAGGGGGAAATACTTGAAGAAGACCAAAAAATAAACCAAAGTCAGCGAAATACACCCTAGCCAAATATGGTAAACCAAAGGGGATGACGAACCCCCAAGGGTCGAACCTCTCAGGCAAGAACAACAGATCCCAAGAGAAAGGGGGCCTAGGGTAGTGATTGTAGATAGAAACCAAAATGTTGATGAAGTTGTACAACAAATCAGACATGATAATATGGCAGCAGACAACAATTTGGAAGGCACGGTCGAAAGAATCATGGCTCGAAATGGTGTAAATGTTGTCCTTAATAGGCCAAGTTACACTTCGCCTAAAAATAAATAAATCCTTCAGTCAGATGTACCCCCTAGATGGAAGGTACCCAAATTTACCAAATTCTCTGAGGACACTACCAAGTCTACTGTCAAACATGTGTCTAGGAACTTAATAGAATCAGGAAAAATTGCTAGAAATGAGAATCTTAGAATTAAGTATTTTCCAATTTCGCTAACAAAAAATGCTTTCACTTGGTTCACTACATTGCCAGCAAGTTTGATTCATGGCTAGGCACAATTAGAGAGATTGTTCCATGAACAACTTTACATGGGACAGACCAATATTAGTTTGAAATAATTGGCAAGTGTGGAGCTAAAGTTCAATGAGCCAATAAATGACTATTTGAACAGGTTTCGTTTGCTCAAGGCCATATGTTTTACTTAGGTGCCTGAGCATGAATTGGTTAAAATGGCTGCAGGTGGTTTGGATTATTCCATTAGGAAGAAACTAGATACCCAACACTTGCGAGACATGGCCCAACTGGCTAATAGGGTTCTAGAGATAGAGCGTCTAAAAATAGAGAAGGCTAGAGCAAGAATAATAGAAAAGAAAGAATAGCCTACATTAAATATGATAAAGGCGGACAGAGTTGCTATGAAGAGCCTTTCGAAGTAGACGAAGGCGAAATAGACCTTGCCAAACTTAAGCAAGGACCCCCTAATTTGTGTAGGGTCTTAGCGCTTTCAAATGGTAAAAATACGGTTGAACCAGATAAGGGAGATAGATTCCCTAAGAAAAATTATACTTTTGACGTCACAAAATATAAAGGAACAAAGAAAAAAGAGGGGTTTTTGCTAACATCATAAATTCTTGGGCCATAAAACATCTCAATGTTTTCTTTTCAAGGATCTTGTTCAAAAGGCAATTGTTGAAGGAAGGCTCAAATTTAGGGACAAATTGAAGACCCAAATGAAAATAAATGTTGATCCCCTGCAAATAGCTAAGGCCAATTATGCTGAACCATTTGAAATTAACATGGTTGCGGTCACTGAAGACTGTTCCCAGGAAGTGGTTATAGTCGAAGCAGAGGTTGTCACACAAGGAACTGCTGAAGGTTCCACCTAGGTGTTAAAGACAAAGGAAACTACTGATGGTTTCATACAGGTTGACAAGGTGACCAAGCCTACTGAAGGCCTTGTGGTGAAGTTGCATGATATGGGCATCACTGAAGGTGTTGGTTTTAATGTCAATATGGTCGAAGTCTCACAGAAAGCTGAGATGGAAATAGATGAAGAGTGTCATACCCCAAAATTTGCTCTCTCAATTTTAAAGACAAAAATCTTCAAGTGTCAAAATAATTGAAGAGGATATCCTAAGCTTCCCGACAAATTCAAAATTATTCTCAAATAATGAAAATTGAGAAAATTATGGCTGGTGAAAGTTGGGAAATTTTGAGTCGGTGCATAAAGTCCAAATTGAGCAAATTCATTATTGGGCCACAGTTTTAATCCAATCACCCCTTAAATTATTTTATTTCAATTGTTTTGATTTATCCATTTAAATAATTCAAAATAAGAAAAATAAAATAAATTAAGCTCTTAGTGAGGTCCAAGCCCATTTTCCTTTTAACCTAATATATTTTTATAAATAATTAACAACCCTTATTTTTAACCATTCACCAACCATTCACCTCTACAAAATTCTCCATTCCCGTACACTAACAATCAACAACTCTCATAATTTTACACCCATCCACAAAAAAACCTTTACCGTTGTTTCTGACTGTTACGAATAATCTTCCGTCACTCAAATCCGGTTGCAGCAGAGTGATAAATTTTCCAACCTATCAACCGAATGCTGAAACTACTGTTTCGATTTGCTCCGAATTTTTTCCAGAAGTTCATAAAAAAATCAATTTGCTCAAAATCGCAAATTCCTCGTTTTTCTATTTTATTTGATTTAATTTCTATTTTCATATTTTCGAAAAAATCTCAAAAAATTTGTAGTTTCGTTATCTTATTTTATTTGATTTATAATCAGGTTTTTACATATTTTTTATTTTATTTTGATCACTTTTCTATTTTTCCATTTGTTTTCTTAACCGTAATATTGCAGTAGTTTATGAACAGGTTTCCTATGGATTGACCAAGTGGAAGGAGCTTTATCGCTTGACCACAAGGGGTACCTCAAGGCTAATAATTATTTTAGGCTAATTAATTTAATTTTAGGATTTATTAACTTTTTTTATAATTTTAATTAATTTAGCCAAATTAGGTTTTTAACCTTAGGTAGGTGTTGCCCATTAACATTCGTTTAGGTTTTTAACCCTGTAGGTTTATTTTACCCATTAGGCTAACCTTCAAGATTTAGGGTTTATCACCATAAAAACCTCTAACCCTTATTTTCTTTCAACTCGATTTTCTCTTCTCATCTCTTATTCTAGTGTATGTCGCATGCCTTTAATTTATTTTATTTATCTATTTTTGCCATTTAAATTCTAGAAAATGTGTATAGGCTTGCCAAGGTTTTTTTGTAATAACTTAGGGTTTCTATTATTTTGCCTCCATTCCTCTGCAGGTCTTTATTGTAATAGTTTAGGATTTTATTTTCTTGCCTTTATTTTTCTGCCCTACAGGTGTTTATTGTAATAGCGTAGGATCTTTAATTTCTGCCTTATATTTCTGCGTGGTTAGTAATCCTAGGGAGTGCAAGCCTATTTAAAATGAATTAGACCACTTGTTTACAAGATAAAATATCTGAACTGAATCACATGATTGTGCCACACACACACCTTTAGGGTAACCCTTCTTATGCTGCATGTTGCCTTTTAATTACGATTCTAAAATAGTCAAGCCCCTCGATTCCGAGGATACCTAAAGCAAATGCTGCCTTAATTTATTGAAATCATCATAAGATTTTGTCCCACGATGCTGCCTCGAAAATAAGATGATTGTCCCATTGCTAAGGTATCCTCGCCTGTTGCCTAAATGACTATTATATCCTTCCCTAAAGACTACCTACCCTCTATATGGTAGGGACAGTTTTATGGCAAAGAGTACTTCCTCGATGACCCTTTACATTCAATGAAAGGACTTCCTACCCTCCTATGGTATGAATAGCTCTTTCAAACTGAAAAGCTTAAAGAACAGAAATCTTAAAATTAAGGTAGTTTCTACTAATTGCTTGCTCTGATTTAAATTCAAAAATCTTTTTTCACAATATCTTTTCAAATACTTTCAAAAACAAAGCTACGCTTATTTACAAGCTAAAGTCCTTAACAATATTTTTCCTAATCACACACTACACTTCAAACATTTTGAAAACCAAGTGAGTTAAGCAATTAAGAGCCCATGGATAACCATGGCTATAAAGCACTACGCCAAATTTGTCTTTTAGAAACGCATCTACGAAAGCGCTTTTAGGAAAAGCGCTGCTATAGGGCTCGCTAAAAACAAAATTAAAAAACAAGAGAAAAAAGCGCTGGTAAAGGGGTGGTTATGAAAGGGCTTTTAGAAAACGTTGCTATAGGGGTGACTTATGAAAGCACTTTATTAAAAGCACTGGTAAAGGGGGGTATGAAAGCGCTTTAACAAAAGCGTTGGTAAAATGGGGGGTATGAAAGCGCTTTACTAAAAGCGCTGCTATAGGGGGGTATGAAAGCGCTTTAGTAAAAGCGCTGGCGTAGCCCATTTAAAATTAAAATTTTTAAACAAAACTAACAAACACACGCGTTAACGTTCTTTGCCTCTCAGAACCCTAAATCGTGAACAGCACCACACCACCACCGCTACCACCACCAACTATCACCTCCTCGATTTTGTTCGATTATCTCCGATTTCGATTGTTCTGTTCCATCACAAAACACGTTAAAGTATTTCGATTGTCTCCGATTCTGTTCGATTGTTCAAGCTCGATTAAAGACTTCTAAAATTTCTTCATTTTTTCTGCAAACGCTCTCTCCTACGAAGAAGCTCTATTCGCCATCTTTCTATCATTTTCACTGTGTTGAAGCTCAAGAGGAAGAATCATAAGGGTTTCTTGAAGTATTCAGAGGCATTGAGTGAGTTTATTTCTCACTCTCAATAGGTAAGTTCAAATCTGAGTTCTTTCATCTCTAGTATTAAGATATGGATTTAGGGTTCATTGTAGGGATTAGGATTTGATTCTTCTGCAGAAAATGAAATACAACTCCCATACTCTCTTCTGCAGAAAATGAATGATAGAGCATTTACAGGTTGAGTTGTACCATATACTGACATTAAATATATTCTCATTTGAATCATAGAGATAGTCATAGAGATAGTCAAAATCACTGAAAATTGATTTTTTAAAATTCACTAGAGATTATAAGGGTAGTGTAAGTGTAGTCACTAGGCCTTAGAGATTCTTACAAAGTCTTTCAAAAGGTTTTTTTCTGTTCTTTTAGCCTTTCTATATATTGGATAAAATAAAAGTCGGTGGCGACTCTTGCTATCCGCAACATTTTCTAAAAGTCAGTTCTCCCACCGTGTTATAAAGAGGCCAAAAGACAAGAAGAGTACAATTAGGTAGTGTTCCCCAATAAATCTGAGAGTATGCTCGAATTTATCTACAGGTGTTAGAAAAAGAAGTATGAAGTCATGATCTGCCCAAGATGTAGCGGCATCTTCGACAAAAAGGCTGCTAAAAACATCGAGAGATATAGAAGGATTAAGGAGAGAAGGAATCAGAAGAAAGTGAACAATAGGTATACTTTCGACAAGAGGGGAGTTCCTAGAAACAAGAACCAAGGAGGACAAGGAATGCGTGCGAACAACAAATACGCTTTCAAGTAAACTGTTGAAGCCCCAAGGGGGAAATGGGTTAGGTCTGCTAACAGGTGGGACCAAGACCAGGCTAAGTGGAAAAATTTCAAAGTTGGAAAAGGGTCCTCTATGGAATATAGGAAGTAGTTTCAAGTCACAAAACAAAAAACATATGGATCAAACAATTACAAAGGAAAAAACCCGATGTCCCGCTCCTAATGGCGAAAAGAGCAAAGGAGGCGAAGGAATGAGAGAGAAGTCAAAGATAAGATGGTTGTAGAGTCAAGTAGCAATGTGCTAGTGGGTAATAGGAAGGATGTGGATAAGGAAAGTGAAAGAGTGGAAAGGTTGTTCGAAGAAGAGAATTTTAAAGACAAGGTCGAAGAAGCAGGGAATGAAGATGCCTTGTTGAGTGATAACTTCAACACAAACTCGGAGACTTCCCTAGATATTACATGTAATGTGGTGTCTATTTTACCAAGAGAAACAGTTTGGGAGAATTGCTTGAGAAGAGGTTTGTTCGACCGAGTGTTTCTTTGTGGGGTGCACATGTGCTACTAGTTAAGAAGAAAGATTGAAGTATGAGATTCTGAATGGACTACAGGAAGTTGAATAAAGTGACTATCAAGAATAAGTATCCACTCCATAAGATTGATGATTTGATGGATCATTTGGTGGGTGCTAGTGTTTTTAGAAAGATTGATTTGAGGTCGGGTTATCATCAGATTCATGTTAAACCAGATGATATTCCGAATACGACTTTCATAATAAGGTATGGTCATTACTAATACATGGTGATGTCGTTTAAGGAATCTAATGCCCCAAGTGTTTTCATGGACTATGTGAATCGAACTTTTCATTCGTATCTAGACAATTTTGTTGTGGTTTTCATTGATAATATTTTTATAGGTTAAATGGATTACACCCCCTGCCATTAGGGCGAGATTTGGTTTTCCCCCTCTGAAGTTTATTTTTTTATTCCCCCCTTATAAAATAAAGATTCTGTTTCCAGTACCCCATATCCCTTGTTTGGTTGACTGGGCATGGTGAATTTTGTGGCTTGTTATTTTAATATAGAAATATAAAAAGAAAACACCAACCAAAATTTTTTTAATGTCCAAAATTCGAACCTGGTTTCAAAGTTTGTGAGGCAAGCATGCTACCAACCAAACTACATATTTGCTTTGATTATAATTACTTCAAATTTAATTAATATATAAAACAATAACTGAACTATTAAAAATGGTACCCAGAACTATTAAAAATGGTTTAGAATAATTAAATATGTATATATGTACCCAGAACTATTAAAAATGGTTTAGAATAATTAAATATGTATATATGTACCCAGAACTATTAAAAATGGTTTAGAATAATTAACAGATTTTGTAACAAATAAATAATATATAGACTTATTTTAACTTACTAAAGTTTTTTATTACTTCTTTTAATTTCTTAACGTTAAAACTTTTTAACAATTGTTTTTAACTATATTAATATTTTAACTCTTTTATAAACTAACTTTTTTTTATAAACTAACATATTAACGTTTATTAACATTTTAATGCTTTTTATAAACTAGCATTTTAAAAAAAAATATATATATATAAAACATTTATCTAGTTAATAAAAACATTTATAATATAATAAAATAAAAAGCGTTAATAAAATAAAAACGTTAATAGAAACGTTTTCGTTTTATAAATTTTTTAACATTTTATAAATATTAAGTTTTTAACATTTTAGAAATATTAATATTTATAAATATTAACATTTAATATTTTACAAATATTAATATTATTTTAACGTTTAAACTATTGCCCAGTTTATTTATAATATATAAATTATTTGAAAAACAACAAAAATATATATTGTTACAAATATATATTTTTTATAATATATGTAAATTTGAAAAACAAAAAAAAATATTTTTTTATTATATATATATATATATATATATATATATATATATATATATATATATAAAAATAACGTTTAATATAGACATTTATTATTATATTAATGTTAAAATTAATAAAATGTTAGTATGTATATACTGTAAGTATATATTGTTAGTATTAACGTGTTAAATATAAGTTGAGTTTGAAACAACAAAAATTAACAAACAGAAGTAGTTTAGTTGGTGGGAGATGTTGTTTGGTTACATATCAGTTCTAGGTTCAAATCTTGGGTGTGACAATACTTTTAATTGTGTTTTGCTTATTAAACATAGTATACAATAAGTAAGCAAGTCCAATCAGCCAAACAAGGGATAGGGGGCGCAGAAAAACAGAATCTTTGTTTTATAGGGGCGGATTACAAAAAAAAAGACTTTAGGGGGCAAAACCAAATTTCACCCTAGTGACAGGGGGCATCGTATATTTAACCCTATTTTAATTTACTCCAAATCAAAAGAGGAACATGTTGGGCATTTGCGAGTTGTGTTGCAAGTGTTGAAAGAGAAGAAGTTGTATGCAAAGCTGTCAAAGTGTGAGTTTTGGTTAGAGGAAGTGAGTTTTCTTAGTCATGTAATTTCCAGTGGTGGGTTGTTATGGATCCTTATAAAATTGATATCGTGTTGCAATGGGAAACTCCAAAGTCTGCGGTTGAGATTTGAAGTTTTCTTGGCTTAGCAGGTTATTATCGAAGATTTATTGAGGGGTTTTCTAAATTGGCGTTACCATTAACTAAATTGACTCGAAAGGGTCAAGCTTATGTGTGGGGTTTTGTGTGTGAAGAAAGTTTAGTGGAATTGAAAAAGAAACTGACGGCCGCTCCGATGTTGATTTTGCCTAATCCGAGTGAGTCCTTTATAGTGTATTGTGATGCGTCTAAAATGGGACTTGGTGGTGTAGTAATGCAAAATGAACAGGTTATTGCATATGCTTCTAGGCAACTGAAGGTTCATGAGAGGAATTGTCCTACGCATGACTTAGAATTGGCAGCCATGGTGTTTGTGTTGAAAATTTGGAGACATTCTTTTTGGCTATAAATTTGAAGTGTTTAGTAATCACAAGAGTCTGAAGTACTTGTTCAATCAGAAAGAATTGAAGATGAGGCAGAGGAGGTGACTTGAGTTGTTAAGGTATTATGATTTTGATTTGAGCTACCATCCTGGTAAAGAAAATGTAGTGGCTGATGCACTGAGCAGAAAGTCTTTGCCTATATCAATGCTCATGGTGCGTGAGTTGGAGCTGATTGAACAATTAAGAGATCTGAGTTTAGTATGTGAAGTAACTCCTGATAGTATATAGCTGGGAATGTTGAAACTGACTAAAAGCATTCTTGGAGAGATTTCAAAATGTCAGAAATTCGATTTGAGTTTGGTTCATTGATTTACGTTGATTAACCAAGGTAATGGAGGCGTGTTTCAAGTTGATGAGAATGGTGTGATGAGATTCGGAAGTAGAGTCTGTGTTCCAGATGTTCTAGAACTCGAGAGAAGTATTTTCGAGGAAGGACATAGAAGTGGTTTAAGTATTCATCCCGGTGCTACAAAGATGTATCAGGACTAGAAAAAATTGTTTTGTTGGCCTAGTATGGAAAAGGAAGTTGTTGAGTTTTTTTATGCTTGTTTAACTTGTCCCGGAAGTCAAAGATTGAACATCGGAAGCCTTCGGGTTTGATTCAACCGCTGAATATTCCATAATGGAAGTGGGATAGCATTTCCATGGATTTTATGTCAGGTTTTCCAAAGACTGCTAAAGGTAATGATTCTATTTGGGTGATAGTGGATAGGATGACTAAATCGGCCCATTTCTTGTTGATGAAGATTATTCATCCAATGCAGAAGTTAGATGAGTTATATATTGAAGAGGTCGTAAGATTACATGGGATGCCATCAAGTATTGTGTCAGAGAGAGAGAGATGTGGTTTACGTTGATGTTTTGGAAAGGTTTAAAAGATGTTTTGCGTACTAAGTTGAGATTGAGTTTGGCTTATCACCCGCAGACCGATGGTCAGATAGAAATGACCATCTAGTCTTTGGAAGATTTGTTTTGGGCTTGTGTGTTAGACCAAGGAAGCGCTTGGGACAGCCACTTTTCGTTGATTGAGTTTACATACAACAACAGTTTTCATATGAGTATTGGTATGGCACCGTATGAAGCATTGTATGGTAGGAGGTGTATGACTCCATTGTGTTGGTATGAGTCGGGAGAGAGTGCAGTTCTCAGACCCGAAATTGTGCAAGAGATGGTTGAAACGATTTAGAGTGTCGTCCTCGGTTTTTTGTGGGATGCGAAATGACTCTTCTTTGAGTTTTGATAATTAGAGAGTCGTCACCGACTTTTATTTTATCCAATTAAGGAAAGGTTTATAAAAGAAACAGAAAAAGACCTTTAAGAGATTTTGGGTTCGGGGGTAGGTTATACAAAGGGAAGGTGTTAGCACCCCTTTGTATCCATGGTTATCCATGGGCTCTTAATTGCTTAGCTCACTTGTTTGAATCATTTGTCTTGCTTTGAAATGCTTGTATGTGGTTTTAAGTACTTTTGTAAAGAATTGATTTTGTAATGATCCTTGTACGGATGTATACAAAGTGTTTATCTTTCGAAAGATGTTTTGATGGTTTGAAAAAAAGATTTTTAATCGTAATGATCCTTGTTTGGTTATATACAAAGTGTTGTCTTTTTGAAAGTTTTGTTTTGAAAAACAGTGATATGTGAGACATTTGTTATTTTGTTTGATTTGAGAAAGCAATTAAGAGATCTACCCTAAGTTCGTAAGGTCCTTTCTTATTTCTTTTAGGAAATTTTCTTTGACTGGATACAGAAAGAAATTATTTTGAATAGCCTTTGAAACAGTAGAATTGATTTTGAAAAGAGTAACAGAGGGATTACCCTAAGAGGTGCAAGTGTGATTGTGTTTTATTTTCAGATATTTTTGTCTTTGAAATTAGTGATCTAGCGCTTCAGTTATTATTCTTGTCATACACGCAATTTTATATGTACAGAATTTAAAGTGCGGGAATGTAAAATGCGGAAAATAAATCTACGCTATTACATCGATTGTGCGAGAAATGTAAACTACGCTATTTACATGAATTTGACAACCTATACACTTATCTATGAATTTAAATTGCAATAAGATAAAGGGAAGTATTTTTGGATTTTTGGATGGTTGATTTTAATTAAAATTAATGCATAATTAATTTAATTAAAAAGCTAAGAATTAGAAATAAAATTTAAACCTAAAAAATTAAGTCTAAAATATGTCCAAATTGTGTGTCAATTAATTTTAAAATAAAATTATTTGTATTGGGATTTTTGAAATTTGTTTTGGAGATTATTAAATTAATTAACATATAATTATGCAAATAATTATACACATAATTTAAACTTAAAGAGAAAAATATTCTAAATATGTACAAAATTAGTTTATAATATATAAACTTGATTTAATAAAAAGAAAATATTTTTTTCTGATTTTTTGATAGGTTAGAAATAATTAAAAGATGAATATAACAATATTATATAATTAATTAAGCAAAATATTTCAATTATGAAGAAAAATAAAATATTTTTATATCAAAAAATAATATATTATTTTATCAACCTAAAAATATTTTTATTATATTTTTTTGATTTTTAAAACTATTTTTAAATAATTTTGCAAAGAAAACTAAATAAAATAGAAAATATATTAAATATATTAAATATGGATCATGTGTAGCTGGCTGGAAGGTCTATAGTATGGTCTAGCATGTCATGGGCGTTGGATTGAGTGGTCAGATTGATCTGATGGCTCAGATGTTGAGGGCACATGGCATATGCGTGGATGGCAAGCATAGAGAGCCAATGAGAGGCTGCCACGACTTCGTCTTCAACCTCTCATTCGTTGCTAAAGCTCTGCAACTGTAGGTAAAGCCTTTAGTGACGGTTTTCGTTCGTAGCTACAAGACCTGCACATATCAAAACTTCATACAAGCAAGATAAATTATTTAGGAGACCATGGTTCGACTCAAAATCGTCCCCTGAGTTCAAATATGCCCATAGTTTCTCCTAATTTTGTCTCTATCATAGATCCCCATTTTTGAAGTTTTGAAACCCTAAAATGGCAACTCCATATACCTGCGCTTATACTCAAATTAAACAAACCAGAAACGTTCTACAAGTTCATATGATCATGAATATGCATTTAAAACAAGTTTATGGTGCATGAATTAGTGTAACCGAGTTCAAATAAAAGTCACTGAACCATGACTTATGGAGCTCGATTCTGTGAGCTTCAAGGCCTGGAAATGATTGGAATAGGTTCAGTGATACTTGAGGAAGGTGTTTGAATGTTTAAATCTCACTGAATTAGCCTTAAATCCAAAATTCGAATTTCAAGTTTCTTGCAAAAATTTTGATTGATACAAGAGTGATACAAGCATGTGTTTGGTTCTGAATTTGTGTCTCTATGCTTACTGAAGTATGCTAAGCTATTTATGAGCAATAAGAGTGCTTCAATCTTAAGCTAACAATTATTGATGGCTTTTGAACTTTTGAATTTTTTAATATATAAAGCTTTGAATTCTTTGGCCATGGCTTCATTTTTCTCCACCCTCTTGCTCTAGGCCTGCTGTACAATCTCTATGTTGCAGAAGTTAAGCCATCTTGGTGACTCAAGCTAAGGACAAAAGCTTTGGATAATTGTCTTGAATCATTTCTTTTTTAATTTAATTTTAAATGTAATAAAATTAAATTAAAAAAGAAACAAAAATGTCATGGGCCTAATGTTGGTCATGGGAGCCCTTTAACATCATTAGAAACATGTTTGGATCATGAATGCTTGGCCTCTTTTGGAAAAAAAACCATTTTGATCAATGCTAGTTTCATGCATTTTCCCAAAAAATAGCCAACTTCAACAAGGCATATCTCCCTCAATTTTGATCATATGAAGGAGTTCTTGTACTTTTTAGAAACCTCAAGATGTCCTCTAAAAGCTACTTTGGAAACTTTTTTGCATTTGGAGAAGTTATCTTGATGTTATGGCCTTTGACAAAAAACCACTTTTTATTGACTTTGAAAATGACCTGTAATGTCTGAGCTCATATTTTTCAAATGGTAAATCCAATGACCATGGGATCAATTTAATATGAAAGATAATTGAATTTACTTCAAAACAAGCTTTGGTTGGAATTTTTTGAATGAACGAGGAGAGAGTTATGGCCGGTCAAAGTTCAATTGACTTTTTAGGAGAAAACCCTAATTTTGAAACTTAGGGTTTTGTTGATTTTTGAACTTTTCTTGATGAATTATGATCAACCATTGATCAAATGATGAATCTTTTGACATAATATGGATGTCGACAAAAAATTTCATTTTTGACTGTCTGTTGACTTTTCAGTCAAACTGGTCGTCTGTTGATTGTTTGAGCTTCTGACTGTGCGTCTGAGCGAATTGAAGTTTGAAAATTTGTCTGGTGGTACTTTGAGACATATGGAGGTCCATGAAATCCATTTGAGGTCTCAAAAAACTTGTTCTCCTGAAAAAAACAAAAACCCTAGTTAGGGACTGTTTGTGTATGAGACAGTTAAGCGTACCTGATTTTTGTGCAGTGTTGAGTCTCTGCTGATCATGTGATTATCAGAAGACTTCTAGAACAAAAATCTTGGAATTTTGAAATGCAAAAGATTGATTTGAATGGTGATACAAAACACGGAGAATCGTGTTGTCAGCGGGTTTGATTGTTAATTGGTTGTCCGGGAATTAACATAACAGTTAAAGTGAAAAATTTAACAGTTAAAGTTAATTTTTTTTCTTTTTGTTTTTTGTTGTGTTAATGGTGAAAATTTATTTACCTGAGTTGTTAGAAAAACACAAACATAATAAATAAATAAAATATACTGTACGCGAACGAAATTACCGATAATAATCTTGAAAAATATTTAATGCACTGAAAATTAAATATTTAACTAGCAATAAACACACATAATATTATCTTGATAATTAAACTACCGTACGATAGATAGTACAACATTTAATACTGACAGTACAAATATTACATAATATATAGCGAACAGTACGACAAATAAAATAAACGGTACATTATTTGAAAGCGAAAGATACGACAAACTTTAAAAATGACGATTAAAAACCCATGCTATAAATAACAACATATAGATGTACGGAAGTGTAAGCATCCCAGGTCCGCATTTTTCAGGACTATGCAGATAGAAAAAGGACATGATCACCACCAAAACAGTGATGACCATAAGAAAAAACGTATCCATCCACTTTGCCATTTTTGCTGGGGAAGAAGAGAAAATAATTATGAGATAGTGTGATAGAAATTTGGGAGATGAGTGAAATTTGATGTGAGAATTTATGGAAAAAATGAGGGATATTTATAGAGTGAAAAGAAGGATGGAGGCGTTGGGGAATGAAGTGATACCGTACAAAAAAGGAAAATTTGAATGGTAGTAGAATTTGAAAGAAAGTGTATGGTAGGGTTTGAAAAGAGAGATGTGTGGAATAAAGTTAGGATTTGATTTGAAATAAAGAGATTTGAAAAGAAAGGAAAAGATTTGAAAACAATAGTATAGTACAAAAATTGGTGGGAAACAAAAACTAATAAGAATTTAATTGTTGCCAGTAGAGTCTGAATCCCCGGATTCTGCGCCTGCAAAAAATTTAATTCTATACCAATTACGTCAGTACTATTTATCTGCAAATAAATCTCAAATAAACAGCGTGTGTGAAGTAATAAACAGTACTTAGCGTTTATGTAAGAATAAATTCAACAGCGAACCAAAATACCGTATAAGAAATATTCTAAAAACCGAGTATTCATAAAATCAGGATATTTATGAAATAAAATCCAAGATTATATGAAACTCCCAATTTTTAAACAGAAGTCTGTTGCCTTCTCTCTGAAAAAGATGCAGGCAAATTTTGGGGTATAACATAGAGGATTCATGAAAGGATGAGAGCTTCTCAGAGTCGCCAAAAGAGTTATCATAATAAGAGGAGAAAATCACTTGAGTTCCAGGTGGAAGATCATGTGTTTCTTAGAGTTACTGTGGTAACTGGTGTTGGTAGGGCTTTGAAGTCGCGAAAGCTTACACTGTGATTTATTGGTCCTTATCAGATTTCAGAAAGAATAGGTGAAGTGGCCTATTGGATTGTTTTACCTCAGTCGCTTGCGAGTCTTCATGATATGTTTCATGTATCTCAGTTAAGGAGGTATATTGTGGATCCTTTGCAAGTGATCTAAATGGATGATGTATAGGGGAGAGACAACCTGACACTCAAAGCATCACTCATGTGGATAGTGTTGTTTCTCTAAGG
This sequence comes from Vicia villosa, assembly GCF_029867415.1. Taxonomy (NCBI): domain Eukaryota; kingdom Viridiplantae; phylum Streptophyta; class Magnoliopsida; order Fabales; family Fabaceae; genus Vicia; species Vicia villosa. Next base: position 29,152,432 of record NC_081183.1, on the reverse strand, counting down.
TTGGCATGCATTTTGTTAAAACAAACCCAACAGGATCATGTTGAAGAGAATGCAGTCTACTAATTTCAACATGTCCAACAAGATGTCTCAACATGTCTGGTTTATCATCTTGACTGCAGGAGTTGATATGACAAGTGGATCATGTTTGTAACCTAGTTTTATTTGGAACTGGTATTTGTATTTTTAGGTTTCTAGGAATCCTTATTTGGTTGTAAGTTCCGTTGTTCATTCACAAACCTGTAGGTGTAGAATGTTTGATCTCCGAAGCTTTTAAGCAAGGGGAGTATGTGTCAATTCTCATAAGTTGTGAAGTATTGAGAATTGTGTGTCTTAGAAGAATGTCTTCTGTGTTTTGTTTATTATGCAGTTTGTCACAGGGTTCAGTGATTAAAGGGGTTTGAGGAGGGCCTCATACCTAGGGGAGTCTTAGGTAGAAGTCGTAGGAAGGGTATTGATTAAGTGAGAAGTGTGAACGGGGAGTTTGACTTCGAATTGATACTATCGAATATTGGTTTCATCCCTGGCTTGGTAGCCCCCTGTTGAAGCGCTAAAGCGGAAAGTAGCAAAAGTTTTGGAAGTATTTATCCGGGAAATTATCGTGTCCACAGAGATTAGTGCTACTGAATTTCCCTTCGACGGATTCTTAGTTCTTGAGTTTGGGTTAAATGGGTTTTAAGTAAAAACGGAAAATATAACATATGAACATAAAAAGAATACATTCTTGATAAAGAATAACTTATCTGGTTTGAATGTAAACTACTCCTCACAAACTTAGATTATCACTCTTCCGCACTCAATCTACAATACTCATCAGAGTCACCATATATCCCACACATTAATGTCCATTTCTGCAACACCGACGAGAGTTCAACTATATTGCTCTTTCGCTGATGTATCAACTGATCGAATGACACAGAGGCATTAAACTTATATATTATATGGATGTTAACCCCAATCCTATCTCTAGAATCCAAAGCTAACAGATAACCCCATAATCAAGATTCATGATGTCTATTTCTACAACAACACAAATCCAAAGCATTTAAGCAAAAAGATCAAAGAAACACCGATTAAGATTTGTAAAGTAAACTTTATACAACTAGTAGAAAGAGTAACAAACATCCATGCGTTTAGAGTAATTTACATACAAACTCACCAAAACATAAATACAAAGAGAAGAATAAGATAAATCAAACATCTCATGGGTTGTCAGCTCTGATTGATGAGCAATCCACCTCCGATCATCCAAATGCAAGCTCCAATAGTGTTTTCTAAGCTATCTAGACCAAAAAATGAAGGTTTGATGGATTGGGAACAAATACCCCAAAACCATAACCTAAAAAAACTATTTTCCCCCTATTTATGCACTTTTGGATTTGGTACCGCGCGCGTCGCGGGCAAGAGGGCGCTACGCGCCCACTGTGCTGTCATGAAAAAATCAGCACAAGTGTTTTTGCCATAACTTGAGAACCGTAACTCCAATTTGCGCCCAGTTCAAAGCGTTGGAAAGTTTAATCAATTTCCTATCTAAAAATGACAAAATATCAACCAAATTGATGACTTATTATTCTTTGATTTTGAGCTTTATTCGTTGACGAGTTAGTCAAAATCGCGCGTTTGTAGCCGTGTCTTCGACACTTTATTGTTCTTGCTCCAAATACGCAAGAATACCTACAAAAAGACACAAAAACTATCAAATGGTATAAGAGTATATGAAAATAGAACTATTCACAAAGTATACGTATTTATACACAAAATGGGGAATTATTCAACGAATATCAACAAAAGTCTCGAAAAGTGCCACAAAACATATATACAAAATAAGTACATTTTGGCACTTAACAAACTCTCCCCAAAGTAAACCTGTTTGTCCTCAAACAAGACCAAACACTCAAAGAATCAAAAGTAAAAATCTAAAGAATCGAGAATAAACAAAGTTTAGAAAAATGAAATAATTGCACGGTTCAAACCAAAAATGCACAAACAAAGTAAAAACTTACCACAATCCTACAACAACACATGAAAATGAAACAAATCCTAAGTACAAAAATCATACAAAACATTCTAAACAAAACATGCTCAATCACGAATCACGCCTAGCAAAAACTCATCAGTAGATGAAAAACACCGAAAGGTGAGGACTTTGACACACACCCAACAATCTTGCAAACAATAGACAAAATTATGTGTTCATCCGAAAATAGTATTGAAAATGCAACGACACGAATCACAAGGGCTTTCAAGGTTGTAATGTGGCTTGGTTAACAAACAAGGGATAATTCATAAAGCTAATCAAAACAAAAACTTGCCTAAATCTAAGGGAGTAATTACTTCTACAAAGTTTCAAACAATGGAATTTCAATCAAACTTCTTCTTTCATTCCAAGTTTCACACAAAACACAATACTTATTGCACACTTTCATTCCATTCTCTTTTTGATTTTTTTCTTTTTCAAACTTTTCTCTTTTTTCTTTCTTTTTCACTTCTTTTTTTCTTTCTTTTTCTTAACCTCATAGCATCTAACCAACCAAGTAATCAATCTCTCCCCAACTTGAAGTCAACCAACATTAATGTATGAATAATCCATACTTTCTAAGGAAAGGTAAAAACTCATACATCAACACAAATTTAAGGGTTCAATTAAACAAATAATCAACATCCATGCAAAAATGAGAAAGAAGGAGGTTTTGTGAATAGACCACCTGTTCTGACTGGGAACAACTATGACTACTGGAAACCTCGTATGGAGGCATTCTTAAAATCTCTGGACAGCAAGGCATAGAAAGTTGTTGTGAAAGGATGGAAATATCATGTTGTTCTGGACACGAATAAACAACCCACCTCTATTCTGAAGCCTGGAGGAGATTGGGATGATGAAGAGGACTAGCTTGCTCTTGGCAATTCTAAAGCCTTGAATGCTATATTCAACGGTATTGACAGGAACATCTTCAGATTAGTGAACACATGTGAAGTAGCTAAGGATGCGTGGGAAATTCTCAAAACTGCCCATGAAGGAACATCTAAAGTGAAGATGTCAAGACTTCAGTTTCTCATCACACAATTTGAGAATCTGAGGATGAAAGAGGATGAGAGTATTCATGAATTTCACATGAATGTTCTTGAGAGCGCCTTGGGAGAAAAAAGATGTCAGAAGACAAACTTGTGAGAAAGATGCTCAGGTCTCTCCCCAAGAGATTTGACATAAAAGTCATAGCTATATAAGAAGCTCAAGACATCAACCAATTAAAATTGGATGAGCTAGTTGGATCTCTTCATACATTTGAATTGAGCATCAATGAAAGATTTGAAAAGAAGAACAAAAGCATAGCTTTTGTAGCCAACTCTGAAGATGAGAAGGTGGAAGGTGATCTGAATACAGATGAAGAAATGTCCAATGTTGTAGCTCTGCTTGGAAAACAAATCAATAGAGTAATGAAACAATTAGGAAGGAGCCAAAGATCAAATGTCCAGAACAACTCGTCTGACTTTGGAAGAAGGAGAGATGAAGAAGTGTACAACCAAGGGAAGGGTGTACAGTGTTTTGAATGTGAAGGGTATTGTCACATCAAATCTGAATGCCCTACATTTCTAAAGAAACAACACAAGGGGTTGTCTGCAACTTGGTCTGATGAGAACTCTGAGAGTGACTCTGAAGAGGAGACTGCCAAGCATGTGAAAGCCTTGATTGGAAGATACATGTCTGACGAAGAGGCCAAGAGGGCTGGAACAAAGAAACTCCTATCGTTTGCTGATGATTCTGATGAAGAAAGTGAGAGTCTAAGCTCAAAGTTTCATGACATTTTTCTATTAATAGAGAGATCAAGTACTGGTTCCAATGAGAAACTTGAATCTAGAAGACAAACTATAATGGGCAAACATTCAGAAACTAAGGAGTTTCGACCAAGGCCAAATCCGAAGATGTCAAGACATATGCCTCAACATCGGAAATCATCACAGAAAAGGTACAACATTCCTCCTCATAAACCTGTGCAATGTAATCATTGCATAAGTTATGGTCACTCAAGAACCTCATGTTATAAATTGATTGGATATCCAAAACGTGTGTTGCCCCGTCGAGGGAAACATGATAATTCTAACATGAAGGAAAAGAAGGCCACTTCTCGTGGAACATATGTGAAAACAATGTTTTGCAACACGAGCCATACCAAGTATGGGAGATATTCCATGTGTATGAAGGTTGAAGGGTCCAGTGGAAAGGATGATACTGATACATTGTCCGACAACCTTTCCAAGGTCGACATTAGGAGCTATGCAAGTGTTGAAAGTATTTCGGGTAAATATTTTCTAATATATCGTATCCACAGAGACTGAGTAATATTGGTACCGTTCTATAGTTGGATTATAATGAGTTAGCGAAAAGTAGTGGTTTTGATTGCTTGTTCTTGAATTGCATATAACAGAATAATACTTAAATGATGAATGAGTATGTTGAGTTCTAGGGTTCATCAACCTATTCACATACAATAATCAATTAATCAACAAGTGAACATTATTTAAGTTATTATCTTCATTCATCCTCAAAACTGATATTATGTCTAATGATCAATCTAGAACCACCTCTACCGGTATGATATTCGATCTCTCAGAATAACTATAAAGATAAAGGGAATTAACCGCGATGATTTATTAAAACTTCTTCAAAACCTCATCTCTGAGTATTAATCAACAAGTCAATGTAAAAGCCTAGGGAGAAAGTATAAACCCTATCTCTCGATTGATAGTTCAACAATGATATAAAATAAAAGCAATGTTTTTCATTGATAATAAAGCTTAAACAATTGTTCACAGGAATTAATCAAAGTAATTGTATCTTCATAGGTTAACTACTATCTTAAACTCAACACAATGGGGTTTAGCTCTCCATAGCCATGAAGAACGCACAAGGTTTCATGGAAGGATTCATCTTCATCAAGGGAATGTCTTCAATTGATGTTGAACTCTATGTCGGAAGTTGTTTTCTGCTCTAGAATAGGATTTCTCTTTGAAATCCGTTCACCAAGGATTCCTCTTATGAGAATTAGGGCTTCTATTTATAACAATTTATCCTTGTAACGCAACCATCACGCCTCAGAACGTATTGGCGCGGCGCGAACCCAAGTCAGAAGGAATGGCGCGTCTCGCTCCTTATTGGCGCGGCTCGGCCTTTGTTTCACCTTCCTTCTTTGTGATTCTTCCTCTCTAGCAGCTCTACACCTGCATGTTTCTTCGTCTTTACGTCTAAACTTCAATAACTGCACAAATAACACCCAAAGTGACGCAAGTTGTTCCATAATTAGCATCGAACCTCTAAAGTTCAATTCTAACTATAAAATCCTTAAAAAGCACAAGATATGTTCACTTCTAGCTCAAAAGGTAGTAAATTTGACAAATGAAAACACTACTAATTCATTCCTAACAAACTCTCCCCAACTTAGAGTTTTGTTTGTCCCTAAACAAAATTACTTACCTCAATGAATACAACAAAACATACCAACAATCATGCAACAAGTTTTTCAAAAAGGTTTTTCAAATGGTTCAATTCAGTGACCACCTCAGATACTCTTCATCTCCCTGCAAACTCAGAACATACACATGAAACAGATTTTGAAAGAAAATTACCTCCAGAAGTTCAACACACTACACAACCGCAGTTAAATCAGCACTAATCATTCTCATCAAAAGGTATGATGAATAAAAGAGGGGTTAAACACTCATCCAAACAATTAAATCAACAAGAATCCATATCATACGTTCACCATATTGTTAGCATCAAGTCATGTGGAATCTGAGAATCAGAAGGTCTTTCCAAGGTTGTAATATGGTTTAGATTCAAAGAAAAGAAGATAATCGAGGGTTGTTCCTATTCTAGGGAAGCATCTGAATCATAACTCTTTTCCTTTTTCTTTATACCTTAAACTTTCTCACACATTCCTCTTTTTCACTCGTAGCTTGATGTTTCTCTTCTCTTTTTTTTTTCAACAACTGTTTACTTTCAAACGTTGTTCTTCTTTTGTTTCTTCTTTTTTTTCTTTTTTTTTCAAGCTACGAATTTCTTTCGTTCTTTGCAAATCACCACCTATAGACTTACTCTTTTTTTGGTTATGACTCTCCCCAACTTGGAGATCAACCTGTATTCGAATTCTATGCATGCTCCCCTACTTTCTATGAAGGTCAAGAAGAAAACACGTCACCAAAGTTTATGGTTGATGATCCAAAACAAAACTTTTTATTGAGATCAAAACTCACCAGGTGTTTCCTTGGTGCATATGATGAAATTTATCTTGACCTCAGGCTCAAAGAATGGTTAGCAAAGGATCACACTCTCACAGAAGAAAATAAGTTTTAGGATGAAATCAGCTCAAAGAAACTCTCAGATTCAAACAAGTGCCTAAATCACTTCCACAGATTTCCACAAACGATGCGACAAACGGTTTAGCATGATACAAACAAGTCAAAATAATCGATGGTCTCTTGCATATAGTAAACAATGGAAAGCTTTCCTCACAAAGGTTAAAGCTAAGCTGATCCAACAAAAATAATGTACCATAAAGAACTTCTGCCAGTATTTCCTAACAACCTAAGTTTCATGCACATACCAAGAGTTTGAGTTCAAAATTTCATACTTGCCTTGTCACTTTTATTGAAAAAGAAAGTGAAAACTAAAAAATTTTTTGAAAAAATTTCACTCACTACCACTTTCATGCATGTTGCTCCATTGTTGGTACTCTGCTTGAGATTTTCATTTTGTTGTGGGATTACTCATTCTAAATTGGGCCAAAATAAATAAAAACGGACTAAAACAATTATCATCATGTCAGTTATCATAAACATAACAGCTCACTATCCGCCTCTGGTTGCTCCTGGAACTTATTTGGTCGAGCGCCTTAAGTACTCAGAAGTTCGAGAATGCATACTTCCCGATCAAATTCTTCTCCAAGGTAAAATTTCAATCTTTCTCCATTAACCGTCCAACTCTCTTTGGTTTTGCTATCTTCAATGACAATAGCTCCATATGGTTTGACTTCCTTGACCATGAATGGTCCTGACCATTTAGATTTTAGTTTACCTGGGAAAAGTCTTAGCCTAGAATTGAACAGAAGCACAAGATCTCCGACCTTAAATTCCTTCTTTTTGAGTTTCTTGTCATGGTATCTTTTCATATTTTCCTTGTACATTTTGTTGGACTCATATGCTAAGTACCTGAACTCTTCCAGCTCGTGGAGTTGTTCTTTCCCTTTCTTGAATGCTAGGCTGTCATCTCTATTAAAGAAACGTAAAGCCCACAAAGTTGTGTTCTATTTCAACAGGTAAATGACATGCCTTACCATAAACCATTTGGAAAGGTGAGGCACCAGTAGGTGCTTTGTATGCGGTCCTGTATGCCCAAAGAGAATCATCAATCCGTGCGGACCAATCTTTCCTGGATACCGAGACTGTCTTGTCTAATATATTCTTTATTGCTCTTTCAGAGATTTCTGCCTGCCCGTTGGTCTGAGGGTGATAAGGTGAGGCAATCTTATGCTTGATGCCGCACTTTTCCAACACTTTCGTAACCTGTTCATTAACAAAATGGGATCCACCATCGCTTATAATTACTCTAGGCATGCCAAACCGGGTGAAGATATTACGGTTTAAAAATTTCAATATCGTTTTGGCATCCGCTTTTGGAGTAGCGATAGCTTCAACCCACTTGGAAACATAATCCACAACAACTAAAATGTATTCATTAGTAAATGAGGGGAGAAAAGGTCCCATAAAATCAATGCCCCAACAATCAAAAACTTCAACTTCGATCATTGTTTGAAGTGGCATCTCATCTCTTTTGCTTATCCCTCCAACTCTTTGGCATTTATCACAATTTATCGCGTGGTGGTAAGCATCTTTGAAAATAGTTGGCCAGAAAAAGCCGGATTGGAGAACTTTTGTTGCGGTTCTCCATCCATTAAAATGCCCGCCACTTGGAGAATTGTGACAATGCCAGAGAATTTGCTGGGCTTCTTCTTCAGTAACGCATCTTCTTAGTATGCCATCCTTACCTATCTTGAACAAGTATGGGTCGTCCCACACATAGTTGTGGTTCATCCATGGAGTTTGAGAGAGCCACGGTTGAATCAAGCTGAGAGAGAAAGAGATTACGGTTTCAAACAAAGGAGAAGGTTTCACGATCTTTTGCAAAAAAATGGGCAGCCGAATCAACTTTTGGTAAACTTAGGTTTTTTTTTTTGTTTTTTCACTAAGAATCCGAGTTGGGCTTCTGGTATGGGCCTAAATTTGTTTTTACTTCATCACTAATTGGTTCCAGCGTACCCCCTGATACTTATAAAATTCTGATGGACCCTATGCCATTGTTATAGCCCATCTCAACTTTTTTTATTTTTAATTTTAGTATTTATTTTAATTTCTAGCTTTCATCTTCTAATTATTTAATCTTTTTCTTTTTTTACATAAAAATCTAAAAAATGCATTTTCATCTCATAAAAAGACCGAAATATCTTCATTAGATGTTTGTTTAGGTTTTTTTCAACTTCTTTTTCATAATCAGAACTTCAAATATATCTTTTAAATGATCGAATCGAATTGAGTTTGTCTTTAATGGATAAAGAAGAGTTTGTACGTACTTGTACAAGTTGTTCTTAAGCGTTTAGGCGATGGGCGTTAACCCTTTGTTTAAATGTTTGATTTCTTCTAAACAACTTCAAATTCATTCATACCTTTTGTCACCTTGACCTTTATTTTTAAAACCTTTTTTTAATAAACGAGACACTTAGTCCAATTCAAATGCAATTATACTTCCACAAGTGAAGATCGAATGTTTTCCACTCGAATGCGATGATGGCCAAAATCTTGTTTTAACCTCGATTTAGTTATCCATTCTTGTAGTGATGCAAATAGTATCTTATCCATGTGCGTTTAGTATTGTTTGAATGCGATCGAGTACCACTCGCTAAAATCAACCAACAAACTCGTAGTTTTAGCCCAAACTACGATTACTCTGACTTTCCCTTTGCACTAGGGAATACGTAGGCACAAGATACAAACGTCTCAGCGAGCATTATAATATAAAACCTTTTTTTGTTCCTTTCTTCTTTCCAACCTAATAAATAATGCAAGTAGATATAAGCTAACAATAAATCATAAGATTAACTAAATGGGTCCCATCGAGTACGATGGAGGTGAGGGGTGCTAATACCTTCCCCTTGCTTAACCGACTCCCGAACCTAAATTTGGTTGCGATGACCATCTTATCCTTTCTTCTTTTATTCGTGGGTTTTATCAATATTTTCCCTTTCCTTTTTGGAATAAATAAAATTTGGTGGCGACTCTGTTGTACTTCGAGTGTGTGAACACCTCGAGTGTATTTTTACCGCTACAGTATCAAGGGGGGGAGTCCTTATTGTTCTCTCTTTTGTTTCCTTGTATGTCGTGTCGTGTTGAGGGGGATTTGTTCTCTCTTTCTGGCATGTGTATGTGTGTATGTGTGTGTGTTGGTAACTTTTGAGGGGGAGCTGATCTGAAGCTTCTATATTTTGCTAACCCCTAGTGCTTGGTTTTCCGCTGTTGTATTTCTGATGAGAGGTTTATTGGTTGTTTTAGCCAAAATGCTCCAAAGGGGGAGATTGTTGTTTCTCTAAGGTTGGCATGCATTTTGTTAAAACAAACCCAGCAGGATCATGTTGAAGAGAATGCAATCTACATATTTCAACATGTCCAACAAGATGTCTCAACATGTCTGGTTTGACATCTTGACTGCAGGAGCTGATATGATAAGTGGATCGTGTTTTTAATTGCTACAGTATATTATGTTCAGCTACAGAATATTCTGGAATAATCAATTAGTTGAGGTATTATCCAAGATTGATTCAAATCAAGAGATTTCCACACTTTCTATAATTGGAGATAATTTAGGAAAGTTTAGAATGAAGACCTAGTTTCTTGGAGAACAAATTTTGGGCAGCCTCTTTGCTGCGTTTTTGAAGCCCAGTCCAATCGAGATTTATCCTATAAATAGAAGGGTTGTAACCTAGTTTTATTTGGAACTGGGTCAACATATCGTTGTGTTCTTTACTTTCTGCACTATTTCATCTGATGTCATATAAATTGTTCATAACTGATAAATTTCTCAGATATTGTGCCGTGACATCTCATTCGACATCTTATATATGATACCAGAATTTTAGATAGAAAGTCGATAAGTGAAGCAGTTGATGGGTAAAGAGATTGCCTTGATGAAGGTGTTGTGGAGGTGGACCTGCTTGTGAGAGTCTGACTTAGGAACGTGAGGATAAGATGAGAGAATCTTATCCGCTCCTCTTTCCTCCAGGTAATTTCCGAGGGAGAAAATTTTGTAAGTGGAGAGAGTTGTAACACCCCAAATTTAGAAGTTAGTTGTTTATGATCGCGACTTTGTGTGTCTATTAGTCGGGATAACTACAAGTGCACAGTCGTGGTCGTGTAGTTTTAAAAGATATCGAATCCACAGGGACTATAAATCGATCTACTGTTATCTAAAGTTACTATGTAAAGCTAAGGCTAAGAATATTTGGATAGTTTATAAGGGGAAACTAAAATCTTAAATATAGATAAAATATAAATGTGCGGATATCGGTATGTAGTTCGTATAACTTAGGTGATCCAAAGTTCCATTGGCCGGATTTCTTATTAAATCAAAAACCTTTACTAACTATGTCATTTAAAAGTCCTCCTCTTAAACTCTTGCTCTATTGATTAAGACTACGATCCTAACTCATAATGTACGCTCTCGCCATCCCTCTAGATTTAGAAACGCTTTTTGGAAATAGCATAGTTAATAAAATGCTCGCTTCATGAAGACGTTACCTACTTAAATCTCCTAGTCTCAAACTCTCGCTCTGTTAACTCGGATCTTGCTAGTATTCCCTAATGTACGCTCTCGCCATCCCGCATCGGGTTTAAAAACACTTTTTGAAAGTAAATGAATTCTAGTCAGTTTTAATACGCTTTCGCCATCCTTAAAACTAATGTCCTATGTCTACTATCCAGTTAAGAATCTGAAACTCTCGCTCTGTTGATCCTAACCTTTATCAGTTCTAAAATCTCAAACTCTCGCTCTGTTTATTTTAAAACTTTAGCAAATTAAATTAGACACAAAACCAGAAACGAGTGATTTTTAATAAAATATAATTAAGCCAATTTATTTTTGATCCCTACGGTTAAATTACTTTACATACCGACATCTAAATAAATTAGCCAGACATATTAATTGGATTAAGCATGCAATAATAGATTTGGTTTATAAATTCAGGCATATTAATTTGAACACAATTTATAATCATACAAGAAATAAATGCGGTAAATAGAAAACCTGAATAATATAAATCTGGAATAAATCTTTAGATCTTCAAGTACTCGAACCTCCACCACAAATCGGTTGGATTGTTCTTCGATAAATTCTTCAATCAAATAATAATAAAAACAAGGAAATAAAATACTATGATCTAACTTAAGGTTAGATCCAGTAAAAATTACACAATAGTTTTCGGTGTAGAAACTATTGTGAGAAAATAAATATCTGCCTAAAACTATGAAAAGAGAAAAAGAATAATAAATAGAAATAAGCTTCAATGCAGGAAAAGTAATGTTGGAATTGAAAATAGGAAAACTTGACAAAAGAAATTGTGGCTGGAACAAAGCATGGTCCAACCCCTTTCTACGTGAATATCCGGTTCTTTATATAGTGCTTCCTCCTAACTTCCATTTCCTTAAATCGTGGCCTTAATCTTCCTGAAGTGTAGCCCACTTTAACTTAGAGCGTGGCATGAAAATAGGAGAATTTGAGGAAGTCATTGAGACGTGCGTCTCAAGTGGAGAAAATGATGGAGACAGGCGGAGAAAAAGGTGGGAGACGGGCGTCCCAAAAAGGAGACGTGGCCCCCTATTTTGTAGGAGACGGGCATCTCCCCCTTTTGCATCACAAATCACATTATATATATATATATATATATATATATATATATATATATATATATATATATATATATATATATATATATCTTCATTCTTTGTGGTTTTAAGCTCGATTCTTCTCAATTTTTGCGACTTTCTTCAAACATGCCTTGTAAATAATAAAAACCTGAAAACATATAAAATACCGGCATAATACAGATAAAGAGTATCTTAATTAAAATAAAATAAAGACATAATTCATATAAATTGATTCAAATATACGATACATTTTCGTGTTATCAAATTCTCCCACACTTAAATCATTGCTTGTCCTCAAGCAATCAACCGTCACAATAAAATAAAATGATTAAGCATGGTTTTTGAAACAAAGGCACGACACGACTCTTAGTCATATTCGGCTGCTAGGCTAATGTTACATCGATAGGTACTAGATATCAACACCAAGGATACCGTAATGACACAATGTTTCAGAGACTCCCTCTTTATGCAAACCAGTTCGAATTATGCCATTATAACTCAACCTATATCTCTCATTTCTCTTTCGCTCCTTTTCATTCAAGCGCGATCACATTAAGCCTGTTATCCGTACACTCACACAGAAGGGGAAATCGGTTAGCGACTATGATCCTTTTTCTTTAGAACGGGGTTCTGGTTTTTAATTGGTGAAGCCCCATCTTTCCCAACTGTGGTTGTGGGGGATCGGACCGTAGTCCACCCTACCAAGCCCAGTACCAGTGACCTCTAGGCCAACCAACAATGGGTGCTAATTATCAAATCCTTATTGGCTTAACAACCGTTGGGTTAAATGACCGGGTGAGAGTCACCTAACTTAGAAGGTTATTCTTCAATTAAATCATTTAAAAACATGATCATTCACTTATATTCATCGACTCCCTACGTAGTTTGTGCTTAAGATGGTGCCGACTGCTAATATAAACTACTTAAGAGCTACTTTAAAAACTTGAGCCTAAGGTCTCGGCATAATGGGTACTCAAATTGACATCACATAATTAGGGGGTTTAGGGTGTCAGGACAGTATCGATGTTGTTGAAACATCTCCAAGTCTTTCTAACAAAGCCTAAAGTGTGACAACCAATATACTTTCAGAGTGTGCATGCCATGTATCAAAAATCAAATAAATTTTGTTGGTGGTTAAAATTTTTAAATTTCAGGGGAAATTCAATAGCAACTGAAAATCACATATAAAGACTCGACAACACAACTAGAAGACAATAAATAAAGTAATAAATGAAAGCGGTAAAGCTTCTTCCCCATACTTAAACCAAACATTATCCTCAATGTTTTGATAAAAGGTGAAAAAGGAAAAACAGAACCTGTATGGATGCTACCGGCGAGCTATCACGACCAAATATGCTCCGCGTCTGGAGGAAATACTTTTTCCTATCATACTCATAAATTATGTCACCACCAGCAGCAACACTCGTAGGAATGTGCGTGGAGACCCGCTCATCTTTGAGAAGATCGTCTATAGATTTTTCGCCTAGATATGGTCGAGACGTGACAAGCGATCCATATCTTTATTATCTGCAAGTTCAAATAATAAAAGGAAAACATTAAATTGAAAGCTCGTGGGTTGCCTCCCACGCAGTGCTTTGTTTAACGTCGATAGCTCGACGGCTTAAGAGTGCGAGCACTCAAGGTGGTTCTCTCGAGAATGACTCCTTGGTTTAACTTTTAGCAAACCTAGTTTTCCATGGCCACTTATCAAGCCATCTCACATATCCCTCACCTTTTATTTTCTTTCTTCTGTGGGGTGGTTCATTCTTTTAAAATCGTGGTGGTGGTTCTGGATCAATCCTAAGTATAAGCTTTTCAAATTTGGGTTTAGTGATTTCATCCACCACCTCGAATGTTAACCTTACCCTCTTAACAGTAATGATATCCCTAGTTTCATGGTCTTCTAAATTTCTCTTTTTATGCAAGACTTCAAACAAAGGTGCATTGGTGTGGATATTTTCCAATACCTCCACATACGTTTTGGATTGGGATTCTACCTTAGCTTCCATAAAACTTTGCGGGAAAGGAATCGGTGGGGTATAGGGAAGAGGAACAACAATAGGTGCTTCCTTCTCTACTTCTTCTACAACCTCCCTTTCAGTTTGTGTTGGTGGATTTTTCTCAATCTCCATTCTTTTCTCACTAGAACTCTTCTCAACCACATCATCACTTTCCTCAATCTCATAATCACTCTCCTGAATCTCATAATCACTCTCCTCTAGAATTTCAATTTGTTTTTCACTAATGGTTATGTAAATATACTCCTCAAGTAAGTCTCCTAGTGGCTTTTGTTCAAGTTGGGAGATTTGAGTCTCTAATGCCATGTTGTGAGTCGCGAGGGACTTAACCATAGTGGTCAGTTGCCTAAGGGTTTCATTGTTTTGAAGACTTTGTTTGAGAAACTCTTGGTTTTGGATGGTTTGTGTCTCTACAAAGTGCTCCATCATAGCTTCTAATCTAGAGTGAGTTAGCGTCTCGTCGGGATCCTCCATTGATGTTTCGAAGTCAAAATTATGGGATTCTTGAGGTTCTTCAAAGGGACCTAGCGTTGCATTTTGTCTTTCCTCAAAGTGCTTCGTCATCATAGATTCTAGCCTAGAGAAGTTTGTGCTTCAATGAATTCCTCCATTAAGATTTCGAGGTTGGATTTATGATAATCTTGCGACTCCTCAAAATGTTGGGCGTGGCGATCGTAGAGGAAATGTGGTTGATGATAAGTTTTTGTTGCATTGAAATCCTCTATTAATGCTTCGAGGTTAGAATTATAGGATTCTTGCGGTTCCTTGAAATATTGGTTGTGGTTATCATAGAGGAAATTCGGTTGAGGATAGTTTATAAAACCCAAAATGTTATTATTGTAAATAAACCAAAGAAACTTAAAACCCCAAAATGTTAATAATCAACCAAAGAAATTTTAATATCCAAAATGTAAATAAACCCACAAATTTTATAAAACCCAATTTTAAGATTATATGATTTTTTTTTAAACGTGGTGGACAAATTTGGGGTATGATACATGGAGACTCAGACGTCCTAGTATGTATATTACAAGTTTGAGAATATGAGTTAGCTCACTGTGAAGAGTTTCCCTATATGGTATTTTTTAGGGTATTTATGGGACCAACTCACGTTAAGTATGTGTTACCCGAAGCAGGAAGACAGTTGGAGTGATGTTGTTACGGTTACCCGGAGCAGAGTTTTGTCTGAATGGTATTTGACTGTGAGTAAGTATGTGTTACTTAAGTCTTTTATTAAGAATAATGTATTTATTTGAGTTTTCTGAGGCCTAGGGTTTATGGCCTGTGGTAAGGGACGGATCCAGGAATTTTAATAAGTGGGATCAAGGTCAATTTTTTATATAAAAATTAGAATCAAATATTATAATTATTCATAAAAAAAAACATAAAAATACTTATGTGTAAAATAATGATAATGTATATCTAAAAAGTTAAATATTACAAAACAAAATACTAATGTATATAAAAAAATTTGAAGACAACTTAATATTCAAGAATTATAATTGCTCTCTACGTGTTTTCATATTTTAAAAGTGTTGTAAAAAAATTTCATTTTCAACACCATCAAATATACCACTTTCTATGTATTATGCAGATTTAGTTAAAAAAAACTATACAACTTCCTCATGTCTTTTTAAGTTGCATTTACATTTGAAAATAAAAACAATAAAGTAAAATTAAGTGTCAGATTTATGTTTCTTAGAAGATAAAATTTAAAATAAATGAGTGGTGTGGAGACATTAAAATATTTTATGTGGGGTCAATATATCAATAATTATTATTATTAGTTTTAAAGAAAAAACTCAAGTGGGGTCACTTGACCCTAATTTACTCTACTTAGATCCATCTCTGCGTGGCACCATTAAACCACTCTCTTTTATTAGGGAGATTATTGCTTGAAGGGAAAACCACATGGACGGCCAATTAGATTTCGTAACAACCTATTTGGTAGGCGATAGGCGCCCTAATCTAAGACTTTATTAAATAGGACACTAAACATGTATATTAAGTTGAGTAATAAAATAGTAGTCAGTTGAAAAGTTTCTTAACATATTTCATATACTTTCTTACTACTTTATACAGTAATGGATTTTATATTTTTATTACTTTCTTTTAAATAATTGAAAAATAATATTTTATAATATTATATCTTAAAAATAAAGTTTTAAACTTTAAAATTTATTAAAATATATATTAAAAAAACGAAACTCATATTTGACCGCAATCATTAGAATTATTTATTACAAATAACAGAAACTTATTCACTATAGTCAAGTACTGCATTTACCACCCGGTCCTCCAAATTGAAGAGAATATCCAAAACTCTTTTTTTTATCTTCATAGTTCACAACTCCATAACAATTAGGAGAATCATTGTAACTTTCTACCATAAATGGCAAAGGATCAAATTCGGTTCCAATTATTTCCAAATATTTTACAAACTTAAAATATGATGCATGACGAAAGTCATTATCTGGTTTGTGTCCTGAACCCATTGCAGGACTAGTAGTGCCTGTTGGAGTTACCGTATATCCACCCCATCCCACTTCATCAGCTTGGGTGCTCATGGATGAAAATAAAGCTGCAGGAAAATATCCAATATTCTTATCTGCCACTTTTAACCACCAATTACCTATATTATCCTGAACACCATAAAATTTGATGTTTTTGTTATTAGAATTATAAATACTCAAATATATATATATATATATATATATATATATATATATATATATATATATATATATATATGTATATATATATATATATATATATATATATATATATATATATATATAATTTAAAAGAACTCAATCTCATTTAAAATCTCATTTAAGATGTATACAATCTCTAGTACTATGTATAATATCTCTTTGAAGTTTATTACTTGATAGCATTAAAATTATGAATTTATGATATTATATAACTTAATATTTTAAATTTAAGCTTTACATAAAGAGATTACCCGAGAAATTTTAAGCGGCACTTCCATAATCTCTCCACCATAGGTAGATGTTTTAGATACACGTGCACCGAAGTTATATGATCTATCAACCTGGACGAAACCTTTGCACAACATATTAAAGCAACCATTCTTACCTGACTGTAATATTTAAAATTATAAGTATTTTGATTTTCGTACAAAATTACATATAAATTGAGATTAAAAAAGAATTATAAGAAATATTGACAAAAATAAAAAAGTATTCATCTCACATTTATTTGAAAGGAACATTCTTTGTTATCAATTTCAGAAAGTCGAGTATATTTATCTTTAGCCTAAAATGCAATGAAAATATTTAAAATTTAAAATATTTTATAAATAATTATATATATATATATATATATATATATATATATATATATATAAAATAAAATAAAATGGTCTTTGGTAATTGATTAAAGATACAATACTCAAATATTTCAAATATTTGTGATGAATACAAAATAAATCAATTAAGGTTCTGTTTGGCATGTCCTTCTTTGAGTTTATATCTTATAGCTTATAAATTCATACAACAATAAAAGACATATTCGGTAAAGGTCTTTTTCTCACGAGTTTATAGATTATTTTACTGGCTTATAGCTTATTTTTTAAACGATATTTCGAATAGCATTTCTTTTAGCTTATAGCTTATAAGCTTATCATTTTCTCTTCCAATTTTATCCTTATTATTTTAACTAAAATTTACCTTTACCCTCTAATTTATTTTAATTTAAAATAAAATAATTACTTATTAAATGTCTTTTATGTCATTTTAATTAATCAGTTAGTTGAACCACTAATTTTACCAAACATTTCAATTAGCTTATCAGCTATAAGTCATCACTCATTAGCTATAAGCTATCAATTATTAGCTATAAGCTATCAGTCATCTGCCAGTAGCCATAAACTATCAGCTATCAACTAGCTTATCAGTCAACCGCTATATTTACCAAACAAAACCTAAGTAAAAAATTTACATTCAATCAATAAACGAATATTAAATTATATAAATTTTTACTTACCGCCCAAAACATGTATAAATATGTTTGACCGTCATTATATAATTCTGGAAACACCTAATATCAAATATCAGATAAAGTTAAAAATAATTCACAAGTCTTCAAATTCATTTAAATATAAAGTTTATATCTATATATACATACATTTTTTTAGAATAAACATTTATAATATAAATTTAAACTCACATGCCATCCGAGCGAGATTTTATTAAGATCATTTCCTCCTCCTCTTCGAACATATAAAGAAGCTGCACTTGATTGGCCTTTGTAAAGTTTTGGATTCCAAACACTACTAGTTCCACTAACACCATAGTAAGGAGAACCCGCCACTGAAAGATATACACGAGCAAACTACAGAGATATACATATTAATTAAATAAAGCTAATATATGTTAATTATACAAATAAATTAAGAAATTAGAAATCTAATTATATATATATATATATATATATATATATATATATATATATATATATATATATATATATATATATATATATATATATATTGGAAAACTTACATGATTGACCTCGCCATTTTGAGTTACATTCTGAGCATTGAATAATAATTTTCCTTGAATTAAATCATTTTTTGTTGTCCTCCGAATAGGAACGGTTTCTTGAGGACACCTAAATTTCTCAAGTACAAATTTAGGCTTGATTGTTGAATTTTGAAATCTTTTTTTAATAGTATTCTTTTCAAAAATTGGTTTTCTCTGGCCAAAAAACAAAAATGAACATTGAAACAGGTTGTATAAGTAATAAAAAAAAATTAAAAATAATACAATATTAAATTATTTTACCTGTAATTTATGATTTTTTAATAAAGGATGGTCAAAAGCGGGTTGTTTGTTAATATCAACACAGTCAACTATGTATCCTGATTTTGTCTATAAAAACCATAGAAATGAAATAAAAACAAAGTTGTTAGAAGGTTGAATCAGATTAAATTATCCTAAACCAACAATAAATTATGTGTAAATACATGTATACTCTTTATAGGAGACTTGTTAAGGATGTTTAGTTCTCTCTCCAATTCCCAATCTTCTTCTTTCAACCCACTCGGTATAACATTACCTTTGTGCCCAATACTCATTGTCACCAAACACATAACCAAAAACAATATGTTGATCATTTTTTACCTTCTCTTTTAGTGAAGACTTAATTATATTAGATCAAAGTTTAGTATATTGCTTATTTATAGGCAGATCGATGTTCAAAAACAAATAAAACAATATAATAATTTAATAAAGACAAAATATATGAAGTCAATGAATAAGTTATTTTTTATTTGTTGTGATAAATGATTCTTTCGTTTGGCCTAACTTATTTAAATTTTAAAAGTTACTTTAAAGTTAAAGTTAAAAATAAGAGCTTTTAAAATAAAGTTAAAGTTGTTTAGTTATAATTATTTTCTAAGTTTGACATTTTGGTGTCATTTGATCCTGATCATATATATGTATATATATATATATATATATATATATATATATATATATATATATATATATATATATATATATATATATATATATATATAATGCGTATTGAGTAATTGTTGTATTAACATATATAATTTAGTGTATAGTATAAGAAATTAATAATATTATAATTGAAAATTATTATACAATAAAAAATTAAAAGATATAATACACAAAATGAATAAAAGTCAAAAAATATCAGTATCTACAAAAATGATAATGTAAATAGAAGAAGAAGAAAAAAAATATATAATTCTAAATGTATGAACCATAGAAAAATTGAAAAAGTTACACTTTATTATACTAGTGTTATTTTTTTTAAAGAAAAGTGTCTTCAATGAGATTCGAACCGCGCCCACATATTTTAAGCTCCTAAAAAATTGGTTTCAACTACTTTTTTACAAGCTCCTTTTATTCAATTTTTTGTCTTTAAAAAAAGCTACTTTTTTCATAAGAGCTTTATAAAAAAATGTGTTTGGCCCTCCATCTCCTTATAAGGAAAAGAAAAGTAAATAAAAAGTTGGTTTTGTTTTACTTTTTAATTATTTTATTTTATTGAAATAATCTTTTTTGAAAATAACATTTCCTTGTTTATATCTATCCAATTAAAAAGGTCATAATATTTAAATTTTTTAAAGCACTTCCCATTTAAGTATTTTGTAGTTTTACATACAAACAGAAATTCAATGTCTCAAATTAAATATACTATACCTACACTACAACGCGCAAGGCTTTTAAAAGCGCTTTTTTTGGCCTTTAACAGCGCTTTAAAGCGCTGCCAAAGCCAGCGCTGGCATAGGCTACGAAAGCGCTTTTAAAAGCGCTCTGGTAGGGCCCCCCTATAAGAGCGCTTTTCTGGAAAAAGCGCTCTTGTAGGCCCCCCTTTAAGAGCGCTTTTCAGGAAAAAGCGCTCTGGTAGGCACCCCTATAAGAGCGCTTTTTTCAAAAGCGCTTTCGTATGTTGCGTTTTTTTTTTTTATGCTTTTTATTATTTCTAAACCTGCACTTTTGGCAGCAATATTTTAGAACCTGTAATTTACTATTTTTTGGCAGTATTTTTTCATGAACCTATAATTTATCATTTCAAATCGATATATACCATTATAATCGATATCGATTATATACAAAAAAAGTATTATATTATATACCATTAATGTAAATCAAAATACATATATACATATTTCTAAACCAAAACAACTAAACCAATTCACATATTTCTAAACCAAAACAACTAAATGGGAAACAACTTCCGAGTTCTTATGCAACCAATGTACGCTTCCTGTATTATCTGGAGCTATGTTGTATTGATGCTTTAGTGGAGAACCAGTAGTCACCTGAGCTATGTTGTATTGTGTCACAGAATATGAATCAAATAACTGTACCCCGAACGATCCTGCCACAGAAGACTTCGGGGTACATTACTTGATTCATATTCTGTGGAACATAATCGGCAGGGGCACATTGTGTTCTATCCTTTACCAGTCCATCCACTGTTTGAAGCTCAACCTACAATAGAAAAACGTGATTATTTACACAACATTCACATTCTCAATATTTTCTCTATCAACCAAAAATTTCCTCATCTCCGAACAAAAGACAAAATAGTTAATAAAAATAGTGCTATACCAGAACAGAAACCAATTTATAAGAAATCAATTAACAACCACATGCACATAAAAATAGTTTTTGATAAAAGAACAAGTCAATTGAGCCAACAACCAAAAACCCTAAAAAAAATCAGCCGTAGAGCCGTAGAGCCAACAACCAAAAACCCTAAAAAAAATTCTGTTCATCATCTTCGAAAAACCTCTCCAGAAACTGTAAATACGTTGTTCATATTCATCCAACAACAATCACAATACACAGCCGCAAACACTAACCAAAACCCTAATTGTTCATCTTTCTCATACACGCAAACCATTCATCAGAAACAAAACCATTCACAAATCATCATCAAACATAACCAGACAAACATTCATCAAACCCAAACATTTGTTCATCACTTTCCTAATCAAACAAACCCTTCAGAAATTTGAGAGAGGAAGAGAGAATAAGAAATAAACTCAGAAAGGTCTCACCCGGTTTTGGTTTGTAGATTCAGAATCGAAACCGAACTCAGCAACAACACGAACCTCAACTCACCATAAACTCGTGTGTTTTGGATCTGAAAGGAAGAAGAACGGCGGAGGTTGCTAGGGTTTCGGAGAGAGGACGGCGGAGCAACGAAGGAAGAAGAAAGATCTGAAACAAAATCTTAAATATAGATAAAATATAAATGTGCGGATATCGGTATGTAGTTCGTATAACTTAGGTGATCCAAAGTTCCATTGGCCGGATTTCTTATTAAATCAAAAACCTTTACTAACTATGTCATTTAAAAGTCCTCCTCTTAAACTCTCGCTCTATTGATTAAGACTACGATCCTAACTCATAATGTACGCTCTCGCCATCCCTCTAGATTTAGAAACGCTTTTTGGAAATAGCATAGTTAATAAAATGCTCGCTTCATGAAGACGTTACCTACTTAAATCTCCTAGTCTCAAACTCTCGCTCTGTTAACTCGGATCTTGCTAGTATTCCCTAATGTACGCTCTCGCCATCCCGCATCGGGTTTAAAAACACTTTTTGAAAGTAAATGAATTCTAGTCAGTTTTAATACGCTTTCGCCATCCTTAAAACTAATGTCCTATGTCTACTATCCAGTTAAGAATCTGAAACTCTCGCTCTGTTGATCCTAACCTTTATCAGTTCTAAAATCTCAAACTCTCGCTCTGTTTATTTTAAAACTTTAGCAAATTAAATTAGACACAAAACCAGAAACGAGTGATTTTTAATAAAATATAATTAAGCCAATTTATTTTTGATCCCTACGGTTAAATTACTTTACATACCGACATCTAAATAAATTAGCCAAACATATTAATTGGATTAAGCATGCAATAATAGATTTGGTTTATAAATTCAGGCATATTAATTTGAACACAATTTATAATCATACAAGAAATAAATGCGGTAAATAGAAAACCTGAATAATATAAATCTGGAATAAATCTTTAGATCTTCAAGTACTCGAACCTCCACCACAAATCGGTTGGATTGTTCTTCGATAAATTCTTCAATCAAATAATAATAAAAACAAGGAAATAAAATACTATGATCTAACTTAAGGTTAGATCCAGTAAAAATTACACAATAGTTTTCGGTGTAGAAACTATTGTGAGAAAATAAATATCTGCCTAAAACTATGAAAAGAGAAAAAGAATAATAAATAGAAATAAGCTTCAATGCAGGAAAAGTAATGTTGGAATTGAAAATAGGAAAACTTGACAAAAGAAATTGTGGCTGGAACAAAGCATGGTCCAACCCCTTTCTACGTGAATATCCGGTTCTTTATATAGTGCTTCCTCCTAACTTCCATTTCCTTAAATCGTGGCCTTAATCTTCCTGAAGTGTAGCCCACTTTAACTTAGAGCGTGGCATGAAAATAGGAGAATTTGAGGAAGTCATTGAGACGTGCGTCTCAAGTGGAGAAAATGATGGAGACAGGCGGAGAAAAAGGTGGGAGACGGGCGTCCCAAAAAGGAGACGTGGCCCCCTATTTTGTAGGAGACGGGCATCTCCCCCTTTTGCATCACAAATCACATTATATATATATATATATATATATATATATATCTTCATTCTTTGTGGTTTTAAGCTCGATTCTTCTCAATTTTTGCGACTTTCTTCAAACATGCCTTGTAAATAATAAAAACCTGAAAACATATAAAATACCGGCATAATACAGATAAAGAGTATCTTAATTAAAATAAAATAAAGACATAATTCATATAAATTGATTCAAATATACGATACATTTTCGTGTTATCAAATTCTCCCACACTTAAATCATTGCTTGTCCTCAAGCAATCAACCGTCACAATAAAATAAAATGATTAAGCATGGTTTTTGAAACAAAGGCACGACACGACTCTTAGTCATATTCGGCTGCTAGGCTAATGTTACATCGATAGGTACTAGATATCAACACCAAGGATACCGTAATGACACAATGTTTCAGAGACTCCCTCTTTATGCAAACCAGTTCGAATTATGCCATTATAACTCAACCTATATCTCTCATTTCTCTTTCGCTCCTTTTCATTCAAGCGCGATCACATTAAGCCTGTTATCCGTACACTCACACAGAAGGGGAAATCGGTTAGCGACTATGATCCTTTTTCTTTAGAACGGGGTTCTGGTTTTTAATTGGTGAAGCCCCATCTTTCCCAACTGTGGTTGTGGGGGATCGGACCGTAGTCCACCCTACCAAGCCCAGTACCAGTGACCTCTAGGCCAACCAACAATGGGTGCTAATTATCAAATCCTTATTGGCTTAACAACCGTTGGGTTAAATGACCGGGTGAGAGTCACCTAACTTAGAAGGTTATTCTTCAATTAAATCATTTAAAAACATGATCATTCACTTATATTCATCGACTCCCTACGTAGTTTGTGCTTAAGATGGTGCCGACTGCTAATATAAACTACTTAAGAGCTACTTTAAAAACTTGAGCCTAAGGTCTCGGCATAATGGGTACTCAAATTGACATCACATAATTAGGGGGTTTAGGGTGTCAGGACAGTATCGATGTTGTTGAAACATCTCCAAGTCTTTCTAACAAAGCCTAAAGTGTGACAACCAATATACTTTCAGAGTGTGCATGCCATGTATCAAAAATCAAATAAATTTTGTTGGTGGTTAAAATTTTTAAATTTCAGGGGAAATTCAATAGCAACTGAAAATCACATATAAAGACTCGACAACACAACTAGAAGACAATAAATAAAGTAATAAATGAAAGCGGTAAAGCTTCTTCCCCATACTTAAACCAAACATTGTCCTCAATGTTTTGATAAAAGGTGAAAAAGGAAAAACAGAACCTGTATGGATGCTACCGGCGAGCTATCACGACCAAATATGCTCCGCGTCTGGAGGAAATACTTTTTCCTATCATACTCATAAATTATGTCACCACCAGCAGCAACACTCGTAGGAATGTGCGTGGAGACCCGCTCATCTTTGAGAAGATCGTCTATAGATTTTTCGCCTAGATATGGTCGAGACGTGACAAGCGATCCATATCTTTATTATCTGCAAGTTCAAATAATAAAAGGAAAACATTAAATTGAAAGCTCGTGGGTTGCCTCCCACGCAGTGCTTTGTTTAACGTCGATAGCTCGACGGCTTAAGAGTGCGAGCACTCAAGGTGGTTCTCTCGAGAATGACTCCTTGGTTTAACTTTTAGCAAACCTAGTTTTCCATGGCCACTTATCAAGCCATCTCACATATCCCTCACCTTTTATTTTCTTTCTTCTGTGGGGTGGTTCATTCTTTTAAAATCGTGGTGGTGGTTCTGGATCAATCCTAAGTATAAGCTTTTCAAATTTGGGTTTAGTGATTTCATCCACCACCTCGAATGTTAACCTTACCCTCTTAACAGTAATGATATCCCTAGTTTCATGGTCTTCTAAATTTCTCTTTTTATGCAAGACTTCAAACAAAGGTGCATTGGTGTGGATATTTTCCAATACCTCCACATACGTTTTGGATTGGGATTCTACCTTAGCTTCCATAAAACTTTGCGGGAAAGGAATCGGTGGGGTATAGGGAAGAGGAACAACAATAGGTGCTTCCTTCTCTACTTCTTCTACAACCTCCCTTTCAGTTTGTGTTGGTGGATTTTTCTCAATCTCCATTCTTTT
The DNA here is from genome assembly GCF_029867415.1 of Vicia villosa. Taxonomy (NCBI): domain Eukaryota; kingdom Viridiplantae; phylum Streptophyta; class Magnoliopsida; order Fabales; family Fabaceae; genus Vicia; species Vicia villosa. The sequence continues at coordinate 29,127,222 of NC_081183.1, read as the reverse complement.
CTCACTAGAACTCTTCTCAACCACATCATCACTTTCCTCAATCTCATAATCACTCTCCTGAATCTCATAATCACTCTCCTCTAGAATTTCAATTTGTTTTTCACTAATGGTTATGTAAATATACTCCTCAAGTAAGTCTCCTAGTGGCTTTTGTTCAAGTTGGGAGATTTGAGTCTCTAATGCCATGTTGTGAGTCGCGAGGGACTTAACCATAGTGGTCAGTTGCCTAAGGGTTTCATTGTTTTGAAGACTTTGTTTGAGAAACTCTTGGTTTTGGATGGTTTGTGTCTCTACAAAGTGCTCCATCATAGCTTCTAATCTAGAGTGAGTTAGCGTCTCGTCGGGATCCTCCATTGATGTTTCGAAGTCAAAATTATGGGATTCTTGAGGTTCTTCAAAGGGACCTAGCGTTGCATTTTGTCTTTCCTCAAAGTGCTTCGTCATCATAGATTCTAGCCTAGAGAAGTTTGTGCTTCAATGAATTCCTCCATTAAGATTTCGAGGTTGGATTTATGATAATCTTGCGACTCCTCAAAATGTTGGGCGTGGCGATCGTAGAGGAAATGTGGTTGATGATAAGTTTTTGTTGCATTGAAATCCTCTATTAATGCTTCGAGGTTAGAATTATAGGATTCTTGCGGTTCCTTGAAATATTGGTTGTGGTTATCATAGAGGAAATTCGGTTGAGGATAGTTTATAAAACCCAAAATGTTATTATTGTAAATAAACCAAAGAAACTTAAAACCCCAAAATGTTAATAATCAACCAAAGAAATTTTAATATCCAAAATGTAAATAAACCCACAAATTTTATAAAACCCAATTTTAAGATTATATGATTTTTTTTTAAACGTGGTGGACAAATTTGGGGTATGATACATGGAGACTCAGACGTCCTAGTATGTATATTACAAGTTTGAGAATATGAGTTAGCTCACTGTGAAGAGTTTCCCTATATGGTATTTTTTAGGGTATTTATGGGACCAACTCACGTTAAGTATGTGTTACCCGAAGCAGGAAGACAGTTGGAGTGATGTTGTTACGGTTACCCGGAGCAGAGTTTTGTCTGAATGGTATTTGACTGTGAGTAAGTATGTGTTACTTAAGTCTTTTATTAAGAATAATGTATTTATTTGAGTTTTCTGAGGCCTAGGGTTTATGGCCTGTGGTAAGGGACGGATCCAGGAATTTTAATAAGTGGGATCAAGGTCAATTTTTTATATAAAAATTAGAATCAAATATTATAATTATTCATAAAAAAAAACATAAAAATACTTATGTGTAAAATAATGATAATGTATATCTAAAAAGTTAAATATTACAAAACAAAATACTAATGTATATAAAAAAATTTGAAGACAACTTAATATTCAAGAATTATAATTGCTCTCTACGTGTTTTCATATTTTAAAAGTGTTGTAAAAAAATTTCATTTTCAACACCATCAAATATACCACTTTCTATGTATTATGCAGATTTAGTTAAAAAAAACTATACAACTTCCTCATGTCTTTTTAAGTTGCATTTACATTTGAAAATAAAAACAATAAAGTAAAATTAAGTGTCAGATTTATGTTTCTTAGAAGATAAAATTTAAAATAAATGAGTGGTGTGGAGACATTAAAATATTTTATGTGGGGTCAATATATCAATAATTATTATTATTAGTTTTAAAGAAAAAACTCAAGTGGGGTCACTTGACCCTAATTTACTCTACTTAGATCCATCTCTGCGTGGCACCATTAAACCACTCTCTTTTATTAGGGAGATTATTGCTTGAAGGGAAAACCACATGGACGGCCAATTAGATTTCGTAACAACCTATTTGGTAGGCGATAGGCGCCCTAATCTAAGACTTTATTAAATAGGACACTAAACATGTATATTAAGTTGAGTAATAAAATAGTAGTCAGTTGAAAAGTTTCTTAACATATTTCATATACTTTCTTACTACTTTATACAGTAATGGATTTTATATTTTTATTACTTTCTTTTAAATAATTGAAAAATAATATTTTATAATATTATATCTTAAAAATAAAGTTTTAAACTTTAAAATTTATTAAAATATATATTAAAAAAACGAAACTCATATTTGACCGCAATCATTAGAATTATTTATTACAAATAACAGAAACTTATTCACTATAGTCAAGTACTGCATTTACCACCCGGTCCTCCAAATTGAAGAGAATATCCAAAACTCTTTTTTTTATCTTCATAGTTCACAACTCCATAACAATTAGGAGAATCATTGTAACTTTCTACCATAAATGGCAAAGGATCAAATTCGGTTCCAATTATTTCCAAATATTTTACAAACTTAAAATATGATGCATGACGAAAGTCATTATCTGGTTTGTGTCCTGAACCCATTGCAGGACTAGTAGTGCCTGTTGGAGTTACCGTATATCCACCCCATCCCACTTCATCAGCTTGGGTGCTCATGGATGAAAATAAAGCTGCAGGAAAATATCCAATATTCTTATCTGCCACTTTTAACCACCAATTACCTATATTATCCTGAACACCATAAAATTTGATGTTTTTGTTATTAGAATTATAAATACTCAAATATATATATATATATATATATATATATATATATATATATATGTATATATATATATATATATATATATATATATATATATATATATATATATATATATAATTTAAAAGAACTCAATCTCATTTAAAATCTCATTTAAGATGTATACAATCTCTAGTACTATGTATAATATCTCTTTGAAGTTTATTACTTGATAGCATTAAAATTATGAATTTATGATATTATATAACTTAATATTTTAAATTTAAGCTTTACATAAAGAGATTACCCGAGAAATTTTAAGCGGCACTTCCATAATCTCTCCACCATATGTAGATGTTTTAGATACACGTGCACCGAAGTTATATGATCTATCAACCTGGACGAAACCTTTGCACAACATATTAAAGCAACCATTCTTACCTGACTGTAATATTTAAAATTATAAGTATTTTGATTTTCGTACAAAATTACATATAAATTGAGATTAAAAAAGAATTATAAGAAATATTGACAAAAATAAAAAAGTATTCATCTCACATTTATTTGAAAGGAACATTCTTTGTTATCAATTTCAGAAAGTCGAGTATATTTATCTTTAGCCTAAAATGCAATGAAAATATTTAAAATTTAAAATATTTTATAAATAATTATATATATATATATATATATATATATATATATATATATAAAAATAAAATAAAATGGTCTTTGGTAATTGATTAAAGATACAATACTCAAATATTTCAAATATTTGTGATGAATACAAAATAAATCAATTAAGGTTCTGTTTGGCATGTCCTTCTTTGAGTTTATATCTTATAGCTTATAAATTCATACAACAATAAAAGACATATTCGGTAAAGGTCTTTTTCTCACGAGTTTATAGATTATTTTACTGGCTTATAGCTTATTTTTTAAACGATATTTCGAATAGCATTTCTTTTAGCTTATAGCTTATAAGCTTATCATTTTCTCTTCCAATTTTATCCTTATTATTTTAACTAAAATTTACCTTTACCCTCTAATTTATTTTAATTTAAAATAAAATAATTACTTATTAAATGTCTTTTATGTCATTTTAATTAATCAGTTAGTTGAACCACTAATTTTACCAAACATTTCAATTAGCTTATCAGCTATAAGTCATCACTCATTAGCTATAAGCTATCAATTATTAGCTATAAGCTATCAGTCATCTGCCAGTAGCCATAAACTATCAGCTATCAACTAGCTTATCAGTCAACCGCTATATTTACCAAACAAAACCTAAGTAAAAAATTTACATTCAATCAATAAACGAATATTAAATTATATAAATTTTTACTTACCGCCCAAAACATGTATAAATATGTTTGACCGTCATTATATAATTCTGGAAACACCTAATATCAAATATCAGATAAAGTTAAAAATAATTCACAAGTCTTCAAATTCATTTAAATATAAAGTTTATATCTATATATACATACATTTTTTTAGAATAAACATTTATAATATAAATTTAAACTCACATGCCATCCGAGCGAGATTTTATTAAGATCATTTCCTCCTCCTCTTCGAACATATAAAGAAGCTGCACTTGATTGGCCTTTGTAAAGTTTTGGATTCCAAACACTACTAGTTCCACTAACACCATAGTAAGGAGAACCCGCCACTGAAAGATATACACGAGCAAACTACAGAGATATACATATTAATTAAATAAAGCTAATATATGTTAATTATACAAATAAATTAAGAAATTAGAAATCTAATTATATATATATATATATATATATATATATATATATATATATATATATATATATATATATATATATATATATATATATATATATATATATATATATATATATATATATATATTGGAAAACTTACATGATTGACCTCGCCATTTTGAGTTACATTCTGAGCATTGAATAATAATTTTCCTTGAATTAAATCATTTTTTGTTGTCCTCCGAATAGGAACGGTTTCTTGAGGACACCTAAATTTCTCAAGTACAAATTTAGGCTTGATTGTTGAATTTTGAAATCTTTTTTTAATAGTATTCTTTTCAAAAATTGGTTTTCTCTGGCCAAAAAACAAAAATGAACATTGAAACAGGTTGTATAAGTAATAAAAAAAAATTAAAAATAATACAATATTAAATTATTTTACCTGTAATTTATGATTTTTTAATAAAGGATGGTCAAAAGCGGGTTGTTTGTTAATATCAACACAGTCAACTATGTATCCTGATTTTGTCTATAAAAACCATAGAAATGAAATAAAAACAAAGTTGTTAGAAGGTTGAATCAGATTAAATTATCCTAAACCAACAATAAATTATGTGTAAATACATGTATACTCTTTATAGGAGACTTGTTAAGGATGTTTAGTTCTCTCTCCAATTCCCAATCTTCTTCTTTCAACCCACTCGGTATAACATTACCTTTGTGCCCAATACTCATTGTCACCAAACACATAACCAAAAACAATATGTTGATCATTTTTTACCTTCTCTTTTAGTGAAGACTTAATTATATTAGATCAAAGTTTAGTATATTGCTTATTTATAGGCAGATCGATGTTCAAAAACAAATAAAACAATATAATAATTTAATAAAGACAAAATATATGAAGTCAATGAATAAGTTATTTTTTATTTGTTGTGATAAATGATTCTTTCGTTTGGCCTAACTTATTTAAATTTTAAAAGTTACTTTAAAGTTAAAGTTAAAAATAAGAGCTTTTAAAATAAAGTTAAAGTTGTTTAGTTATAATTATTTTCTAAGTTTGACATTTTGGTGTCATTTGATCCTGATCATATATATATATATATATATATATATATATATATATATATATATATATATATATATATATATATATATATATATATATATATATAATGCGTATTGAGTAATTGTTGTATTAACATATATAATTTAGTGTATAGTATAAGAAATTAATAATATTATAATTGAAAATTATTATACAATAAAAAATTAAAAGATATAATACACAAAATGAATAAAAGTCAAAAAATATCAGTATCTACAAAAATGATAATGTAAATAGAAGAAGAAGAAAAAAAATATATAATTCTAAATGTATGAACCATAGAAAAATTGAAAAAGTTACACTTTATTATACTAGTGTTATTTTTTTTAAAGAAAAGTGTCTTCAATGAGATTCGAACCGCGCCCACATATTTTAAGCTCCTAAAAAATTGGTTTCAACTACTTTTTTACAAGCTCCTTTTATTCAATTTTTTGTCTTTAAAAAAAGCTACTTTTTTCATAAGAGCTTTATAAAAAAATGTGTTTGGCCCTCCATCTCCTTATAAGGAAAAGAAAAGTAAATAAAAAGTTGGTTTTGTTTTACTTTTTAATTATTTTATTTTATTGAAATAATCTTTTTTGAAAATAACATTTCCTTGTTTATATCTATCCAATTAAAAAGGTCATAATATTTAAATTTTTTAAAGCACTTCCCATTTAAGTATTTTGTAGTTTTACATACAAACAGAAATTCAATGTCTCAAATTAAATATACTATACCTACACTACAACGCGCAAGGCTTTTAAAAGCGCTTTTTTTGGCCTTTAACAGCGCTTTAAAGCGCTGCCAAAGCCAGCGCTGGCATAGGCTACGAAAGCGCTTTTAAAAGCGCTCTGGTAGGGCCCCCCTATAAGAGCGCTTTTCTGGAAAAAGCGCTCTTGTAGGCCCCCCTTTAAGAGCGCTTTTCAGGAAAAAGCGCTCTGGTAGGCACCCCTATAAGAGCGCTTTTTTCAAAAGCGCTTTCGTATGTTGCGTTTTTTTTTTTTTATGCTTTTTATTATTTCTAAACCTGCACTTTTGGCAGCAATATTTTAGAACCTGTAATTTACTATTTTTTGGCAGTATTTTTTCATGAACCTATAATTTATCATTTCAAATCGATATATACCATTATAATCGATATCGATTATATACAAAAAAAGTATTATATTATATACCATTAATGTAAATCAAAATACATATATACATATTTCTAAACCAAAACAACTAAACCAATTCACATATTTCTAAACCAAAACAACTAAATGGGAAACAACTTCCGAGTTCTTATGCAACCAATGTACGCTTCCTGTATTATCTGGAGCTATGTTGTATTGATGCTTTAGTGGAGAACCAGTAGTCACCTGAGCTATGTTGTATTGTGTCACAGAATATGAATCAAATAACTGTACCCCGAACGATCCTGCCACAGAAGACTTCGGGGTACATTACTTGATTCATATTCTGTGGAACATAATCGGCAGGGGCACATTGTGTTCTATCCTTTACCAGTCCATCCACTGTTAGAAGCTCAACCTACAATAGAAAAACGTGATTATTTACACAACATTCACATTCTCAATATTTTCTCTATCAACCAAAAATTTCCTCATCTCCGAACAAAAGACAAAATAGTTAATAAAAATAGTGCTATACCAGAACAGAAACCAATTTATAAGAAATCAATTAACAACCACATGCACATAAAAATAGTTTTTGATAAAAGAACAAGTCAATTGAGCCAACAACCAAAAACCCTAAAAAAAATCAGCCGTAGAGCCGTAGAGCCAACAACCAAAAACCCTAAAAAAAATTCTGTTCATCATCTTCGAAAAACCTCTCCAGAAACTGTAAATACGTTGTTCATATTCATCCAACAACAATCACAATACACAGCCGCAAACACTAACCAAAACCCTAATTGTTCATCTTTCTCATACACGCAAACCATTCATCAGAAACAAAACCATTCACAAATCATCATCAAACATAACCAGACAAACATTCATCAAACCCAAACATTTGTTCATCACTTTCCTAATCAAACAAACCCTTCAGAAATTTGAGAGAGGAAGAGAGAATAAGAAATAAACTCAGAAAGGTCTCACCCGGTTTTGGTTTGTAGATTCAGAATCGAAACCGAACTCAGCAACAACACGAACCTCAACTCACCATAAACTCGTGTGTTTTGGATCTGAAAGGAAGAAGAACGGCGGAGGTTGCTAGGGTTTCGGAGAGAGGACGGCGGAGCAACGAAGGAAGAAGAAAGATCTGAAACAAAACGCGTGTGTTTGTAAAATATATAATTTTTTAAATGGGCTACCAGAGCGCTTTTCAAAAGCGCTTTAATAACACCCCCTACCAGAGCGCTTTTATCCCAAAAGCGCTTTCGTAGCACCCACCCTATAAGAGCGCTTTTAAAAGCGCTTTCATAACCCCCCTACCAGAGCGCTTTTTAAAAGCGCTCTCATACCCCCCCTACCAGAGCGCTTTTTAAAAGCGCTCTCATAACTCCCCCTACCAGAGCGCTTTTTTTGCATCATTTTTCCTTGTTTATTAATTTTGTTTTTAGCGAGCCCTACGAGAGCGCTTTTGCTAAAAGCGCTTTAGTAGTTGCGCTGCTACAGCTTAAATTTGGCGTAGTGCTATTTTAAATTATAAGCCATTTGTCAATTTAATACAAACTAAAAAATAAAATTGTACATAATTTTGTACGAGAAAATTAAAATATAACTAATTTAAAAAAAATATTTCATAAATTTATGATAAAAATAAAATTCATCCAATCGCGATTAAGGAGCGATTCTTGGGGTTTGGGTGCTCATGGTTGGTGAACACGGCCACGGTGAAGGAAGGTGGTCAGTAGCGAAGGATAGGGTTTTCCGGGGGTTGGAGGCGCGATGGGACTCACACCCAGTGGAGAGAAAGTTAAAAGAAGGAGAGGGAGAACCGCTAATTTCTATTTATTTTTCTGATTTTCCCAGTCGCATTAAGGCTATTGATATCTTTGAGCTGTTTGGATGCATCGGAGAAATTGTGGAGGTAGCCATCTCTCTGCGGTTCAACAAATTTGGGAAGAAGTTCGAGTTTGCTCGTTTCAGAGGAGTTACAGACGCCCGTTTGCTTGCGGTGAAACTCGATAACATCTTGATTGATGGGAGGAAGATTCACGCGAATTTGTCGAGATTTGAAAGAGGAAGGGGGTCGATTTTATCGCATGGAAGGGGGAAAGACACCAAGGGGTGCAGAGGATTCAAAAGGTTCCACCAAGTAAGGTTAATGCCCTTTCAGGTCAAAGAAGAGAGGGGATTTCGTTCGCAGGGACGGTGAGGCAAGATGTTGGTGTTTCTAGAGTGGTGAACAAGCCTGTTGTTCTTGGAGATTTCAAATCTTTAGAGGAAGACAAGTTGAGATTTTCCAAAGCTTTTGTGGGTAGAGTCTGCATTCCTGGATCCACTTACAATATGCAATTTCACTTTGAGCTTGAAGGTTTCTTTGCAGTCAAAGTCACCCCTTTAGGAGCTCATCTCTGTTTGCTGGAAGAGAAAGAAAAGGGTTTCATAGAGGGTTTGATTGGTGAAGGTGAGGTTTGGTGGAAAACATGGTTCACAGACATCAGGAGATGGAAGGAAGACGAATTTGATGATAGTAAGCTGATGTGGGTTAGGGCGTACGTTACCCCTTGTCATGGATGGAACAAAGGCTTGTTTGAATCTTTGGCTAACTCCATGGATTCTCTCATTTGTTTAGACGACAATACAGCAAACGGGGCGAGATTCGACGTTGCAAGGTTTCTTGTGAGGGTACCGTTTTCTTTTTGTCTTAGCGATTCGGTGGTGTCACTCATTGATGGCAAGGAATTTCTTATAACTTTAAGGGAGGAGTATTTTGGTTTTGCCGGTTTCGCGCCTGGGTTAGTTTCCAATTCTAACTCATCGATGCCTTCTTCGAAGTCGTTTAATAGCTGGTTTGAGAGCTTCTCGGTTGGTCAGGGAGGATTAGGGGGTGGCGATTCTTCCGACAGCATAGCCGAATTTTCCTCGTTCACTGGTGATCATCTGGCGGAGCAGGAATGTGATAAAAACAGTATGGCAGATGATAAAAATTGCAGTTTGGAACATGGTGCGGAGAAGGCTATCAATCTGATATAAGCGCTCAGATATCTAGGGAAATCAAGTCAAGATTCAAAGAATCTCTCAGAAGCGTTGAGCAATTAAAGGCATTCACCCAAGCACATTTGAAATTACCTCCAACCCTGATCAATCAGGGGCATGATTCCTAAGATCATGATACAAAGGCATGTTGCTTATGATAGCACGAATCTCGAAAATTCCTCCTGACAGATAAAGTTGCAGAGACGTCTCGTACGCCTGACTCAGTCAGTCAGAATCTTGTATATACAAGGGGGCATGGCATGTTATTATCCCATTCATCTGGGGCAATCAAGTAAAGATTCAGAGAATCTCTCAAAGGCACTAAACAGTCAGAGAGGCAAGCCTATCACTTGGGGCATGTTGCATTAGTCACAAATCTCAGCAAAAGCTATTTAGATACTAACAGTAAGATCAGTATCTCCTTCAAGTTCTAATTCCATTAATCTCAAGCGTCAAGCATACTAGGTTACTAAATACAGGGGCAGGTAGACTCCTACAAGCGAAGGACCATATATGGTTAAAAAGTGTTTTCCAACAGCAAGTACTCAAAGACATGGGGCAATGAAAAGTTGAAATCTCTGGGAATCTTCCCCATAGAGCAGTTTTCACAATATATCCCCACATAGCAATCCTCAAAAAGTTATCTTCAAATAATATCTTCCCAACAGAGACTTGGTTCCCCAACGAAGTTTACATCTCCGACACTAACGGTTCTCCAACACAATCCTCTTCTCCAATAGGGTTTATTCAGACTCGTTGTCCCCGTTAAAGTGGACACTCACATCTGAGCTCGATCAGATAGAACATCAGAAGATTATTCTTCTCTCTTGTCCCCAGGATACATCAGGATCATATCACTCGAGCTAATTTTATCCCCAATCGGTAATAAAAATCCCCAGTTGGATATCCTTGAACGAAAGACATGAACTCTCAACATAATCACCTTGCCATTATCTCCAGCAGCACACAAAGATTTATTTTCTCAACCAGCAGTTGATATACAGAATTACCAATATGCTTCGACTATATAGTCCACCCCTGCAACATTCATAACATATCCATAACATACAGTACTCTCGTTTATTTCGAGAACCTCATCACACAATACATGCATCATGACATTGCATAAAACTAATTTCGTCTTTTCAGGTCATTTAACAATCAAAAGAACATTATCATCCAGATACGGTGCAGAGACGATCATATCAATGATTCAATCTTAACGCTCATTCAAGACACAAATACAATTCTGACCTTTCATATCCTATGTCATACCCCAAAATTTTCCCATCAAATTTCAATATATTTTGGCACATATGATCTTTAGCTACTCAAGGTCAGACAAGAAATAGGCATGATTATCTGTCTCCTAAGCAACGAGCCTACAACTAGGGTTTTGATCCTCTCAAGGTAAAATCAAGTCCTAATGCCTCAAGTTGTATTCACACTTCCTCATATTCTTCAAAGTATCATCATGACAAGTTTCAAGTTTTTATTCACAACACTGCCCAGTCAATTGCTCAAAAGGTCAACGGTCAACTATGCTAGGTTAAAAGTCAACTATGGTCAACCTACAGTCAAAACTCCTAATTTTTTGTCAACATCAACATTTTGAAGTTATATTCTTCATTTAATCAAGGGTTGATCATGATTCATCAGGAATAGCTTCAAAAATCAACAAAAGATATAGTTTCTAAATTAGGGTCTTAGGAAAAAGTCAAGTGAACTTTGATTGGTCATAACTCTCACATGGTTCATCAAAAATAGTCCAACCAAAGCCTATTCTCAAGGAAATTCAATTCTCTACAACTTTGAAGGTGGACATAAAGTCAAGAAATGCATCATTTGGGAGATAGGAGCCAAAACATTATAGGTCATTTCAAAAAGTCAACCAAACGTCATCTTCTTGCAAAGAAGTGTACGTGAGCATGGAAACTTCAATGGAGATGAAACCAAAAGGAGTGTTTAAAGGACTCTTTGAGATTTCTAAAAAGTCTAAGAACACCTAAAAATGTTAAAAATTGAGCAAGATACAAATTGCACGAGTTGAGCATTTTTGAAAAGGTGCATGAAGAAAAAATACTTGTCAAAATTGATTTTTTTTTTCAAATGGGCCTAAGTTCTTTTGATCTAAACTTATTCCTAAGCCCATCCATGATCTCCAAGTCCAAGAGCACGCCTCCTTGCCATTTATTCAACTTATTTTGAATTAATTCCATTTAAATTCAATTTAAATTAAATAAAATGCAAAAGTAAGTTACAAATGCATATGGGCTCTGTTTTCACTTGTCTTGCGGTCCAAGATAACCCATAATACATGCCAAATTTGTGCACATGCTTCAAGGACAAGAAAATATCACTTTTGGAAATATTTGATAAAATTTTACAAGGAAATATTTTTGCATTCAAAGCAATATATTCTCCCATAATTCTTGATCAAATATCTTGCTCTCTGTAAGTACTACACCCTCAGATGCCAAACATATGAAACTCACTGCCTCCAAACACGCCTCCGAGCTTTCCAACTTTCAACAAATTAGGGCATGCGAAAGAATTCTTTCCAGCAAGTATCAATCGATTTCAAACGTTCCATTATCCTCCTGAAGGTCCCAGGAACACAACCATACCCTCTTTGAAGCCTGAAGCATCTCCAAACGTTCTCTTTGAGTAGCGTCGGTTTGTTCACTTTCTTGAATTTCAAACTTTTAATACAGGCAATTTAAATGATTTCCATTCACATATTCATGTTCATTATGTTGTTTAGAGTCAATTGGAACTGTCGTTTAAAAGGTTTGATACAGGAATAAACATCCTCCATTGTTCGGGCATAAAGGTCTCCCATTTTGTTTTTATGGTTATAGCCGGTTTTGAGCAAAACAAATTACACCATTAGACTCACCATGTTTGAATTAGGAGATCTGGGTGATTTCTTTGTTAGAATAACATTGTTTTGATTGAATTTCATTATGTGTTTATGTTGTTGAAACATATTGAATCCGTGACTTTGAGGTTAATTTTCTACATGATATAGCCTTTTCTTTGCTTCAAATTATTGATGGTTGTGTTCATGGCACTTAGATCTACAATTTTGGTTTAAATTCCGTTTGATATCGTGGAGAATTGATGGAGTTATGGACATGTGAAGATGGGAGGGTGGAGCTGCAATTCACGGTTTTGTTAGGGTGGTGGTTCACGATCCACCTCGTGTTCCCATGAAGAAGACGACTACGTGTCGTCGCATGATTGGTCAGCCTAGTTTTTTGTCTTTTAGTGACTAATTCAAAGATGACCAATTGATAATATGTCACATGGTTCTGTTATTTTTGTTTTCACTTATGCCATTAAAAGTTCATTTTGAAATGGGTAGCAATGAAAAAGCTATTGGGCCATGGACCGGATTTTAATTCTCACCCGCAGCTGAGCCCATGAACCCCCTGCTGAGTTTATTTTTATTATCTTTTGGGCCTGCACGCCACTATCGGGCCAGCGCCCAGATTCTTTAATCACACCCCCATATATTGCTTTTTAGCCCAGTTTATTTTATTAGTTTACTTAGTTCGATTTTTGTTTTATAATCGTTTTAATTACCGCAAAAATACAAGAAACATATTTATACTTAGATTTTTATTTTCTCTTTTAATTATTAAAAATCCAAAAATACATGTCATTTAATTATATTTATTTTATTTTCCCTTTAATATCTAAAAATACAAAAAATATGATAGTTTTCTATATATCTTAGAATTAGACTTTTATCTTCTCTTCATTAAAAATAAAATAAAACTCCAAAACGTATGTCATTACTTTTTTTAGAATTTAATATTAGTTTATATTTTAGATTTTATTTTGTATATTTTTAGGTACCTCTATCTTGTTGCCTTCAACGACCATCGATGACCCTTCGATGTCCCTTAAAACGTCCAATAGATGGGACTACCTACCCACAAATGGTATAGTTAGTCCTATCCCTTAAATGAAAGTAGAAAGTATAGGAAAGACCAAACATAAGGTAAGTAGCCTTTAGTTTGCTTGCTCAATATAAAAATTTTTCCACTCCCCGTTTTTCAACATTATCTCTTTAGACATTTTCAAAATCAAACTGTTTTTCAAAACACACACACTATGCTTTTTCAAGCCTTTCAAACAAAACAAAATGAGCTAAGCAAACTAAGAGCCCGTAGATAACTACGGATGAAAAAGGTGCTAACACCTTCCCTTTTCATAACTTACCCCCCGAACTCAAACTCTTTTCTTAAAAGGTCTTTCCTGTACCTTTATACCTTTCCTAATAATTGGACAAAATAAAAGTCGGTGGCGACTCTTGCTCACCGCAACATTTGTTTGCGAAATATTAAAGTAAGTTCTCCCACCGTGTTACACCCTAACTTTTTACCATACTAATCCTCAATCACTTTTGCATTCATGCAACACATCAAGACCACAATCTTGAGAGTGACCTTGGGTTCTGTGCTTATCTTTCCATTGAGAGATCACCAAGCACCCAAGTTTGATTATGTTGTGAATATTTATTTTTATACTAATCTTTAACCAAAATACAAAAAAAAATATATCTTCTTTCTTTCAATAATTTGTACATTATAGGTGTTGAGCCAAATGCATTCATCTCCTCTTCTAAATTAGGGTTTTAAGGATCGATTCTCAATCAACTGGTCATTCGTAGAAGCTCAATGGCTTAAATTACAAGGGAACATTCTCATCATCAAAGTGTCATGTCTTGAACATATTCCAACTTCATTTAATCAAATTTATCTCAAGATCATGTGGCTTGATTCATCAAAAAACTCCATAGGTTCATATGTTTATTTCCATGCCTTCTTCAACAAGTTTCATCAAGCCAAGAGCATCACAATCAAATGTGCTTCAAGATAATATCATTTCAAGGTCTTATGTATCTCCTCATGCTTTATCATGCAATAAAAGTTCAAGAGATTCAAAGTTGATTCAAGAAGTTTGACCTAATATGAGAAGTTCTTGATCTTATGATCACAAGGGCATAACTCCTTCAATTTTCAACAAATTTTAGTGCCTCTTTTGGAAAATTATTCTCCTTGACATCATCAAAAACATCTCTTCACAAGTCAAGAGGAAATTTTATGAAGAAAAGTCATCAAAAGTGAGAAAACATTATAGGTCCCCTTTGAAAGTTCAAGCTATGAGTCTCATCATCCAGTGAGCTTCAAGATAACATCATTTCAAGGTCTTATGTACCTCTCTTGATTTATAATGCAATAAAAGTTCAAGCGATTCAATGTTGGTTCAAGAAGTTTGACCTAACTTGGCAAGTCCTTGATCCCATGATCAAAATGACATAACTCTCCTTGACTTTATAACACCCCGTGAATTAGATTCGGTTATTTAATCCATTATTTAATTGATTAAGTATGAATATGTGGATTTTTGTGATTATTATGACGTGATTGTACTTTATTGATGATATTATTCGACAAGTGAAGCCTAAGTGTGATATGTGTGGGGTAGTTGAATTAAAGTGTTAGTTAGAATAATAAGTAAATAGAGTTTATAATTATACTTATTATTTAATTAAATAAAATAAATGTGATAATGTGAGGTGGAGTAAGTGAGGGCATAATAGGAAGATCATATTGGCGGTCTTAAGTCTAACTAAGTAAAAAGGGGAAAAAGAGAAGAAATATTCATTATCGTGAAAATGTGGAAGAAGCGAGAGAGAGAGAGAGAGAGAGAGAGAGAGAGAGAGAGAGCTATGGAAAGAAGAGTAAAAAGAAGAAACAATCATAGAAACGTGGGAAGAGAATCAAGCTAGCCAATAATCGAAGGTTAGGGGAGTTATCATAATTCTTATAATTGATCTAAGATTTAGATAATTGCAGGTTGTGTTTGTTTTTCGGGTTTTGTGATGAATTGATGATTATGATGAAACTATGGTGATTGATAATCGAGTTGTGTTGTTAATACGACGTATGATGTTGATGATTGATGAACTGGTGAGTAATAACATGATCTAGAGTCCAATCCACCATTCCATGGGTTTGATGGTCTATGGTTTTGAGAATGATTTGTGGGGTTGTGATGAATAATTGTATTTTTAGGTTTGTGATGAGTAATACATGTTAGAACTAGGTTAATAGGACTTAAATCGCAGGAAAATAATGATTAAAACATGTTTTAGAGTGAAGGATTCAAACTGGTATGATGCAGGTCGCGTAGGGTTTTCTACAGAAATTGCAGACCTCGCTTACCATGGTGGAGCCCGCTTAGCGTGCCTCCAAAAATAAAACAAGGGTCAACTTAGAGAGTAACGCGCTTAGCGCGAGCAAGGGGCCGTTTAGTGCAAGTTACTGGGACAAAAAAATATTACTTTTAAAAAATGATTTCAGATTATGGGAGCTTATATTTTATGCTAATTTTTTGGTAATTTCTTGGAATTTAATTGACACGTTTAGATGGGTTTAGATGGCTATTTGTCGATGACGTAGAATTTAATTAATTGACTATATGGGTGTATTGTTCGTTGTTGTTGTGATGATTTGTGATATGATGAAAGTGAAGTGTGTTTTGTATGGATGTTGTGTAATTGGATAATGATGTTAAGATATGGTGAGTAAGTGAATGATAATGCAATTTTGACCAGATGTGGTTGTTGATTAATATGATGTTGTGCATCATACATTCATAGCATATTTTAGGGCGAAAGTTCAGTGATGTTTAGAGGACAATTGGTCCACTGATGGCCTCAATCCCATAGTGCGGATTGGGTATGATATTGTGAAATGCTCTGGTTTCAAGAGGGAATCGATCCTATTGGTGGGGATGTTTGGAGAATAATGACTGAGTCATCAGTGACGTTTTGATATCACATGCATGAGTCAATGATGTTGTGTTGCATTCTTTGTGTCATTGCATAGTGTTTGATTATGTGATGTTTTGATATTATCTTGAAGCACATTTGATTGTGATGCTCTTGGCTTGATCTTATGATCACAAGGGCATAACTCCTTCAATTTTCAAAAAAATTTAGTGCCTCTTTTGGAAAATTATTCTCCTTGACATCATCAAAAACATCTCTTCACAAGTCAAGAGGAAATTTTATGAAGAAAAGTCATCAAAAGTGAGAAAACATTATAGGTCCCCTTTGAAAGTTCAAGCTATGAGTCTCATCATCCAGTGAGCTTCAAGATAACATCATTTCAAGGTCTTATGTACCTTCTCTTGATTTATAATGCAATAAAAGTTCAAGAGATTCAATGTTGGTTCAAGAAGTTTGACCTAACTTGGCAAGTCCTTGATCCCATGATCAAAATGGCATAACTCTCCTTGACTTTGTAACACCCCGTGAATTAGATTTGGTTAGAGGAAATTCGGTTGAGGATAGGTTTGGTTGGAATTATAAAATTCTTGCGACTCCTCAAAATGTTGGGATTGATAGTTGGTGAGGTAGTTTGGGCGAGAATGAGTTTGTGACGCATTGAAATTTTCCAATAGTATCTCGAGGTCGGATTTATGGGATTCTTGGTATCCCTCGAAATACTGTTGTTGGGAGTTGTAGAAAAAGTTTGGGTGATACATAGTAGTAAATGAAAAGAAAAAAAAATAATAATAATAATGCCTTAGTCTCTACGGTGTAACAGCAAGTTACGATATCGACTTGAATAGTCCCTGGCAACAGCGCCAAAAACTTGATCGCGACTTTGCGTGTCTATTAGTCGGGATAACTGCAAGTGCACAGTCGTGTCGTGTAGTTTTAAAAGATATCGAATCCACAGGGACTATAAATCGATCTACCGTTATCTAAAGTTACTATGTAAAGCTAAGGCTAAGAATATTTGGATAGTTTATAAGGGGAAACTAAAATCTTAAATATAGATAAAATATAAATGCGCGGATATCGGTATGTAGTTCGTCTAACTTAGGTGATCCGAAGTTCCATTGGCCAGATTCTTATTAAATCAAAAACCTTTACTAACTATGTCATTTAAAAGTCCTCCTCTCAAACTCTCACTCTATTGATTAAGACTACGATCCTAACTCATAATGTACGCTCTCGCCATCCCACCAGATTTAGAAACGCTTTTTGGAAATAGCATAGTTAATAAAATGCTCGCTTCATGAAGACGTTACCTACTTAAATCTCCTAGTCTCAAACTCTCGCTCTGTTGACTCGGATCTTGATAGTATTCCCTAACGTACGCTCTCGCCATCCCGCGTCGGGTTTAAAAACACTTTTTGAAAGTAAATAAATTCTAATCAGTTTTAATACGCTTTCGCCATCCTTAAAACTAATGTCCTATGTCTACTATCCAGTTAAGAATCTCAAACTCTCACTCTGTTGATCCTAACCTTTATCAGTTCTAAAATCTCAAACTCTCGCTCTGTTGATTTTAGAACTTTAGCAAATTAAATTAGACACAAAACCAGAAACGAGTGATTTTTAATAAAATATAATTAAGCCAATTTATTTCGGATCCCTACGGTAAAATTACTTTACATACCGACATCTAAATAAATTAGCCAGACATATTAATTGGATTAAGCATGCAATAATAGATTTGGTTTATAAATTCAGGCATATTAATTTGAACACAATTTAAAATCATACAAGAAATAAATGCGGTAAATAGAAAACCTGAATAATATAAATCTGGAATAAATCTTTAGATCTTCAAACTCGAACCTCCACCACAAATCGGTTGGATTGTTCTTCGATAAATTCTTCGATCAAATAATAATAAAAACAAGGAAATGAAATACTATGATCTAACGTAAGGTTAGATCCAGTAAAAATTACACAATAGTTTCCGGTGTAGAAACTATTGTGAGAAAATAAATATCTGCCTAAAACTATGAAAAGAGAAAAAGAATAATAAATAGAAATAAGCTTCAATGCAGGAAAAGTAATGCTGGAATTGAAAATAGGAAAACTTGACAAAAGAAATTGTGGCTGGGACAAAGCATGGTCCAACCCCTTTCTACGTGAATATCCGATTCTTTATATAGTGCTTCCTCCTAACTTCCATTTCTTTAAATCGTGGCCTTAATCTTCCTGAAGTGTAGCCCACTTTGACTTAGAGCATGGCATGAAAATAGAAGAATTTGAGTAAGTCATTGAGACGTGTGTCTCAACTGGAGAAAATGATGAAGACGGACGGAGAAAAAGGTGGGAGACGGGCGTCCCCAAAAGAAGACGTGGCCCCCTATTTTGTAGGAGACGGGCATCTCCCCCTTTTGCATCACAAATCACATTATATATATATATATATATATATATATATATATATATATATATATATATATATATATATATATATATATATATATATATATTATTTTCATTCCTTCATTCTTTGTGGTTTTAAGCTCGATTCCACATTTATTATCATATATATATATATATATATATATATATATATATATATATATATATATATATATATATATATATATATATATATATATATATATATATATATATATATATATATATATATATATATATATATTATTTTCATTCCTTCATTCTTTGTGGTTTTAAGCTCGATTCTTTTCCATTTTTGTGACTTTCTTCATACATGCCTTGTAAACAATAAAAACCTGAAAACATAGAAAATAATGGCATAATACGAATAAAGAGTATCTTTATTAAAATAAAATAAGGACATAATTCATATAAATTGAGTCAAATATACGATACATTTTCGTGTTATCAGTTTATTTGATTATTTGTGAGTTATTGATGAATTTGTATGACTTGTGTGAAGTATGATGTGTGACGTATGTGGGATAGTATTTGAATTAGGATGAGTTCGAATGACCTTGATATAAATAATTAAATTATATTATTTAGATTAATAGTAGAAATTAATAATAGAATAAATAGTTAAGAGAATTGGGTGAGGGCATAATAGGAAGATCATAGAAAAGGTCCTAAGGTTAACTAAGTAAAAAGATAAGAGAGAGAAAAACATTCATTCTGCACAATCGTGAGAAATTTGGAGAGGCAGTGAAAGAGATAGCTAAGGCACGAAGAGAAGAGGAGATAATCAACAGTAGAACTTGGAACAAGAATCAAAGCTAAGGACCTAAGGTAAGGGGATTTATCACGATTATTATAATTGATACAAGGTTTAGATAATTGTAAGTTGTACTTTAGGGATTTTGTTTAATGATAATTGTATGATAATTGTGTAGAAATTGATGTGGTGATGCTATGAATTGATGTATTTGAGACCTATAATGATGTGTTATTTTTGTATGATGAAAACATGATGAATTATGTGCAAATTAGACTATCATTGGACTGAAATCGTGTAGAATTAGGACTGGTTTTAGTGCAGGAACACAAACAGAGAATCTTTGTTTGCGTAAATTCTCTGGGCAAACTACCCAAGTGTCGAGCAAACCAGCTTTCGCCTCTAGGCCTCCGGGCGAGCTCCTGGCGAGAAATATTGAGTTTTCGGGAATTGGTTTCGCCCCTAGACCATCATGTGAATGAACCAGCGAGAATCTCAATCGCTCAGTTCGCTAGGTGAATGAAGCACTGAGGGACTTTATCACCCATTTTGGTCATGTGATGTTTGCAGGACGATTGGTCCAATAACGGCCTCAATCTCATAGTGTGGATTGGGTGAAATATTATGAAGTACTCTGGTTCCAAGAGAGAATCGATCCTATTGGTGGGGATCTCTAGAGAACAATGACTGAGTCATTAGTGAAGTTTTAGTACCACGTGCATGAGTCATTGATGAAACATTGCATTCTTTGTGACATTGCATAATGATTGATTAGGTGATGAGTCAATGGTATGTGGATAAATGATGTTTTGATAGTGATTGTGATTTGATTACATGATTACGCTATGAATGATTGGGTGATGGGTGGTAACATAACTTG
The DNA here is from genome assembly GCF_029867415.1 of Vicia villosa. NCBI lineage: Eukaryota > Viridiplantae > Streptophyta > Magnoliopsida > Fabales > Fabaceae > Vicia > Vicia villosa. Next base: position 29,106,823 of record NC_081183.1, on the reverse strand, counting down.
TACGTATGATATCTTTGATGATTGTTGTGCAGCTACTATATTTACTCCTTATATCTTTTATTAATGATTATGAATTACTCACCCTTTTTATTTGAATATTACCTCAACGTGGGTAACTCAGCTAATCAGGAATAGCTCGTTGAGGCTTAGAGGATAGCTTTGGAGTGCGTTAAATTACTTCTGTCGAATAAAGAGGGTCTTACTCTGATACGTAACATCTGGGTTTGGGTCATTTGTGATCGTGACTTTATAAGTCTATCGGAAAACTGACTGCAAGTGCACATTCTAGTCGTTTAGTTTTAAAAGATATCAAACCCACAAGGACTGAGGATCAATATAGTACAATCTTATATTACTAAGTTAGCCAAAGCTATCAGTTTATTGGTTTTAGGGGGAACAGAAATTAAATAGGATTTTAATTAAATAATCAGATACTAAGGTACCGGTATGCAATAGTCAGACGTCAGGGTTCAATAAGTCATTGACATATATTTAAATATAAAACACTTTTCAGAATAAGTTATTCGAATTAAAAACCTTCTCACACTGTCATGTTTATTGATTCGAATTACACTATCAGCTCTAAAGTTTGCTCTCTCTAAATCATTTAAAAACCGAAAGTACTTTTTGAAAATCGAATAAGATATAATTAACTCTAAAGCGCTCTCGCTGTATTTAGAGTTAATGTTTGATGACTACTATCTGGTAAAAAACTAAAACTCTCGTTGTGTTGATTTTAAACCTTAGTTTGTAATTTACTCTCGTAACAAAACAATTTAATATTATTTTTAGAAATCAAGACCAAAAAAACGCTTAATTAGTTTTTATGCCAAATCGTTATCGAACCCGTCGGTTCGGTGACCTTACATACTAGTATTAGAAATTTAGCCTAACATGCTTTTAATTACGAACATGCATAATAAATATTATGGAAATAATAATAACAGCATGGCAATTAAATTATAAGATAAATCAATCATGGAAATAATAATAACAGCATGGCAATTAAATTATATGAATAAATTGAAATAATCCTTCAAGTGCCAAAACTTCAAGATACAGAGATGTTCCTCACGTACAAATTCTGGCTCCGGAAATAGAAACTAAATCTAAGGTGCAATAATCTCTCAATGAAAGGAATTATTGCTTTGGATGGTGATTAAAATTGGCTAAGAGCAATGGGTTGCAAAGAAAAAGAAAAATAGCAGTAAAAGCATAAAACTTGCAGAGAAAACCAAAAATGCAAAAGTGACGGGAAAAGAAGAGAGAAGGCTTACTTCAATAACTGAATCCTTTTATAATTATCTATGCATGACCTAAGTCTCCCTAGAATCTAGAGAGCACCACTTGAATCGTGTGAGAAATCGTCAAAATTGGGCTTCTGTTTCACCGTTCGTGGGCTATTCTGGTTTAAGTAATATAAGACTTGTGTCGAGCGTCGTGTTTGTGTGTCGTGGGGCACAGTTTCCATATGTGTCGGTCGTCATAGAGTAGTTATACCGGTCGGCACAATGCTCTGTTAGGGAGGATTATGCAGACACTTCTGCTAAATAGCAGAAGTGCAATCTTTTGCCATTTTTCTTCCCATTTCTCCATGCAAGCTTGGATCAATGTAAAAACCTGAAATCATAGTAAAAATACCAACGTGAAGTAATATAATCAATAAAAATGGAGAATTAATTCATGTAAATTAAGCTTAATATACGATAAAATTTCGCGTTATAAATCATGGATTAAACGTAAATGAAACAACATCGAATTGTATGCGGTTGTAATGTATTTCCATTAGAATGATAAAAGCTTAACTTCAACATCAAAGTAACGGTAAAGACACTAAACAACTCCACTTATGCAGACCATTTCGAATCATGCTATTATAGCTCAACCTAGTTCTCTTCGCTAAATTTCACCCATTTTCATTCGAGCGCAATCACATTAAGCCCTTTATCTTTACACGCACATAGTAGAGTAACCGGTTAGTGAATATGATCCATATAAGCACGGGGTTCTGGCACACAATTGTGGTAACCTCTTTTTAACCAATTGCAAGTTGCGGAGGAACGGACCACAGTTCGTCCTACCAAGTTCAGTACCAGATACTTCTGAACCAACTGACAACGGTTTTCTTTGTTATAATTTGTAAGGTACGCATCCTTTGGATTAAATGACCGGGTGAAGGACACCTAACTTAGTCGGTGCATTCTTTAATTGTAATTATGAAGCATGTTACTTTTCAAATATTTGGGATCATTCACTTATATTAATCGGTTCTCTTTGTAGTTTGTGCTTTAGACGGTTCCGACTGCTAAATAAACTACTTGGGGTTACTTTAAAACTAAAGTTTAAGGTTTCGGTATAATAGGTACTCAAATCAGTCTTGCGTAATCGGGAGTTCTAAAGCGTCAAGACCGTAACAATTTTGTTTCATATTTCTAAAATTTCTAATATGTCTTAAAAATAGGAAACCTACATACTATTCGAGAGTGTTAAATCATGCGATAACCAATAAAAAAATTGTTATGGCTCAAGAAATTAAAGAAAGTGGGGAAATCCAATAATAAACGAAAATTCGCATAAAAGAACTTAAAAGTACATGAATGTCTTATTGAAGGGAAATAACTGAAATTCAAATCTACTTAGAAAATAATATAAAAAAACGATAAAGTTTCCTCCCCCACACTTAAATCTAACATTGTCCTCAATGTTTCGAAATAAGGTGAGAAGGGAAATGAACAACAGCGGGCACTCTACTCTCGTCCATGTCCTCGTGCTCTGCCACGTCCTTCATATCCAGGCACACCCACATGGTGAATAATCTCATGGAATTCATCCATGCGAGCATTAAGATTACCCATCTCTTCCGTTAAGCTTGACATTTGCCTTTCGTTCCTCTCGCCATACTCTTGATGCTGTTGTTGCATCTGTTTTAGGAAAGGTTGATTTTCTCTCGTACAAAGGCTTTCGATATGGTGCAAGAGAAATGAACTAGCATTTATCTTAGTATCATGAGAGAAAATGCAATGCAGGAAGAACAACTCTTTTGAATTAACTTTGTTGTTGTTAAACCTTCCAAAAATTGAATTAGAGAGGATTTTAAAGAAATGTCGGATAGTGGGGTTATAATATGAGAAGCATAAAGATCATCCCAGCTTGTAGTCTCCTCACCGGTAATTTGTCTCCATAAGTCAAATGCATTTGTTGCCCAATCGTCTTCGGGAGGAATGCGGGGGTGTACACGTTCTCCTTAAGGAAAATGCAGCATGTCGCTCAGTTGCTCTTGATTCAGAGCGTATTCGGTATTGAACATGCGGAATTTGGCAACTCCGGTGAGGTACATGTCTTCTTCGGTAGTAGTTTTATAGGAGTGGGAGCTTAAAAATTCCAGCGTCAGTATCGGGTAGGTGGGGTAATTTTGTGTGCATGCGAAAGTAAGATCAGAATTATAGAGCAGTCATTTCACACCTTCTAATAATCCCAAATTTTTTAAGCATCCTTCTTCAGGGTACCTCGTGGCCAGAACTCCACGCTTGAAGAATTTGATGTATTGCTCCCTTTGATAGCCTTGGTCACTGTTTCTGAAAACAATGCCGGTAAGGTCGGGTTTAGATCCCTATTGATTCATATGAGCCATTTGATAGCACAAAAGGAGAAGGATTTTGGAGATTGATTTAGTGATAGAAATGGGTTGTGATTGTGGTGGATTGGAGGGGGTTTCACGAGTGAATTTATAAAGGGAAAATTTTAGTAGAGATAATGGGTTTTAATGGTGAGTAAATGAGAATTTGAATGGTGGGAGTGAGTGTGATAATGGGGTTTGAATGGGTTTAATGGGTTTGGAATGTGTGAAACGTTGGAGAAGATAAGGGGAGAGGGAAACGTTTATGGTTTAAAACCAGAAACGTAACAGAGATTTACTCTGTGTCGAGCGGGGCAAGGGAGTGACGGACGGCACAACAAGCTTCTTTGTCGGTCGTAACAAGCCTGTGCCGAGGGGCACAATGCTATTTCAATATTTTTCCAGAGGCTTGTTGTTTATGCTGAATTTTGGATAGCAGACTTAGTTATTTTTCACAGCGGATGGCATAATTCAATCAGTAGCATATACGCACATACATATTTATGTAGTTAAGCATATAAATCTCAAGTAATAGTAGAACATAACATGCGCAAAGTAATTGTAATTGAATTGTGCAAAAAAATTAATTTACTGCTAAAGTAGCAGAGTTGTTCCAAAATCAAAATAGAACTATTCCAAAATCACCAAAATGAACCATCAGCATAAGGAAATTGTAAACTCTAATTCTAGAAACAAGAAACAATGAAACTATTCTAGAAACAAAATAAAAATCCTATGATTAGAAAACAGTGAAATCCTAACTAAAATATCCTTCCCCCACACTTAGCATATAGGCACATACATATTTATGTAGTTAAGCATATACAACTCAAGTAATAGTAGAACATAACATGCAGAAAGTAATTGTAATTGAATTGTGCAAAAAAGTTAATTTTCTGCTAAAGTAGCAGAGTTGTTCCAAAATCAAAATAGAACTATTCCAAAATCACCAAAATGAACCATCAGCATAAGGAAATTGTAAACTCTAATTCTAGAAACAAGAAACAATGAAACTATTCTAGAAACAAAATAAAAATCCTATGATTAGAAAACAGTGAAATCCTAACTAAAATATCCTTCCCCCACACTTAGCATAGACAGTATCCTCACTGTTTACATGTCAGAGTTGGAAAAATAAAATTCTTAAAACACTTTAGCCACTATGAGAAGAGTAAAGGTGCTGATAGATATGGTCCAATTGTTCAGTCACCACATCCATAAATCCATGAAAGTCTGCACGCAAATTAGTGAGCTCTCCTCTAATGACAACAATTTTCAGTTTGTAAATTTTGAAGAGCAGTAGCATGATCAAGAGGGGAAAGTGATGATACAGAGGAGGGGTTTCAGGGTCGGATTCAGCCTCGGAGATATGGTCATCAAGATGTTCATATATTTGGGGAGTTTCCGGTGAGGGTGGAGTGGGTGGTCTGTCTAAGTCAAAAAGCCAATTAGCTTTATTATGAACACTAGTTATAGGATTAGGCAAGGTAAATTGGTGCACAACTTGTTGATTGATTAGTAAATCAAACTCATTAGGGCCAAGGTTCCATATAATGCTAGTGTTAAAACAGAACTGAATATTCATGGGTCTAATTCCACCATAAGGGTTTAATCCAACAAGAGGTTGATTGATTGATTAGTAAATCAAACTCATTAAGGCCAAGGTTCCATATAATGCTAGTGTTAAAAAAGAATTGAATGTTCATGGGTCTAATTCCACCACAAGGGTTTAATCCAGCAATAACTCACGCTCGATGTCTTGCTGGATGTTATGACATCCACAATTACACAACACAGATAATTAAAACAGAACAGCATAAAAACAATAAAGAACACACAAAATTGTTTACCCAGTTCGGTTCAACAACCTACTCTGGGGGCTACCAAGCCAGGGAGGGAATCCAATATAAGCAGAATTAATTCGGAGTTAAACTCCCCCGTTTACAACTCCTCACTTAAAACCTACCCAATGCAATTCCAACCTATTCCTAGACCTGAGTATCTCCATTCTCTCCCCCTCAATCACAGCAGTGATTACAAATAAACATTACAAGAAATCAAAGAAAAGACACTCTTCAAAAACACACCTTGATCTGCTTAAAAGCTTCAATCAAGAGATACACACTAGTGCTTAAAAGCTTAGAGTGATAATTAACACAAACAACCTATTCAAACGCAATCATCAAAGACAATTGCTGGAGTACAAGAGATAGCTACAGAACTATGGTTCTTCACAATTGACAATCTCTCAAAGAGATATTACTCCAAAACAATCATCTACGAGATAATTGTTTGGATCACAAGTAACACACAGGGGAAACACAAAGAGTATAATGATCTTTACGCTCAAAAACTCTGCCTCTGAAAGTAGGATTTGCAGTCATTTTATAGTCATCAGGCAGCAGGACTTGGGCCATCCACACATAAATTAGGGTTAACCAAGTTAACCTAATTTCCACATCATCAGAGTGTTTACATAGACTGTAATTCGAGATATTTTAGCACAAATCATAAAGCAAACAATATATAGTTTCCTTAAATAGAGACCTGAGATAAATAAGGAACCCTCACAACTAAAAAGTAATAGCTACTACTGTCAGACACAGATGTCATGACATCGAGCATGACATACATTGAATATTTGTACTAGCTCAAACATACAATCCTGCATAATTCCACACACATACAATGAACACTAGTTATAGGATTATGCAACGTAAATTGGTGCACAACTTGTTGATTGACTAGTAAATCAAACTCATTACGGCCAAGGTTCCATATAATGCTAGTGTTAAAACACGACTGAATGTTCATGGGTCTAGTTCCACCATAAGGGTTTAATCCAAAAAGAGGTTGATTGATTGATTAGTAAATCAAACTCATTAGGGCCAAGGTTCCATATAATGCTAGTGTTAATACAGAACTGAATGTTCATGGGTCTAATTCCACCACAAGGGTTTAATCCAGCAAGAGGTTGTCTCATTCCAATGGCATTTGCAATCATGGTCACCAGGCCCCCTATTAGGATAGGAGCATTTGTGGTTTGTGCAATAAGGTCAAAACTAGCTAGCATAAAGGTAGCTCCATTAACAGGACGGTTTTGTGAGGCACAATACATGATGAAAAGTTCATCACGAGACGCAGATGTGATTTTTTGCTCCTTTCCGAATATGGTGCGGGCTAGGATCTTATAGAAATATATGGTTGCATGGTTATGGATATTCTCAGAGTACATAGCATTTTGCTCAGGATGGTTATTTCCTGTGATACTACCGCAAAAGTAGTTTAGCTCATGGTCTAATAGAATATCTTCTTGGGCCACAGAAAATACATTAGGGCCACTAGGGAAACCTAGAAGGTCAGCAAATTCTCTAGGGGTTTAGTGAGAATCAATGCCAAACATCCTAAATAAAATCAGGCCACAGTTAAATCCTAATACATGGTTTGGTAGGTAGGTTAAAGAGCTTAGGAATTCAAGGGTAAGCCTATGGTAAGTGACAAATCTTCTATGAATGGGAGAGGTATCCCAACCTATTTGGTTCAGCAAGAAAAGTACACTATCTCTAATGCCTAGTGCGGTCATGGAAATCTCAAGTCGGAATTTGGCCAAATGCCGAAGATAAAAGAAGAAAAAATTTAAAATAATAAAAATAAGAGAAAGATAAAATTAAAAACAAAAATAATAATAAGAAAAGAAAAGATAAAACAGAATAAAATTAAAATGTGGGTTGCCTCCCACCAAGCGCTTTGTTTAATGTCGATAGCTCGACAAGATTGAAACAAGATTAGTTATGGGAATGAGCAGGAAGCTCAATAAGTTTCAAACGTGCGGAATAATTTATGTTTTCCACGCAGTAGTAGTGTTTCAAACGCTGCCCATTTACTATAAATGGTTCGCTAGATCTACCTTTAATTTCTATGGCTCCACTTGGAAAGACTTTAGTAATCTAAAAAGGACCTGACCACCTAGATCGTAATTTTCCTAGGAAAAGCTTAAGTCTAGAATTAAATAGAAGTACCATGTCACCTTCCTTAAACTCTTTCCTCGATATACGCTTGTCGTGCCATTTTTTAGTTCTCTCTTTATATATTCGGGCATTCACATAAGCGTATAATCTAAGTTCTTCTAGTTCATGAATGTCTAAAATTCATTTTTCTCCTGCGGCGGTGTAATCTAAATTAAGGGTTTTAATTGCCCAATAAGATTTATGCTAAAGTTCTACCGACAGGTGACACAATTTACCATAAACAAACTTAAACGGTGTGGTTCCTATTGGAGTTTTGAAAGCTGTTATATACGCCCACAGAGCTTCGTGTAGCTTTGAAGACCAATATTTTCTAGACGTAGAAACTGCTCTTTCTAAGATTTGCTTAATTTCTCGATTTGAGACCTCTACTTGTCCACTAGTTTGAGGATGGTAGGGTGTTGCTACACGGTGTCAAACTTCATACTTCAAAAGAAGTTGTTCCAAGATTTTTGAGATAAAGTGGGAGCCTCCATCGCTAATCATCAATCTAGACACGCTGAATCTAGGGAAGATTATGTTCTTAAAGAGTTGGATTACTACTCGTGTGTCATTAGTAGGAGAGGCTATAGCCTCGATCCACTTTGATACATAGTCGGCAGCTACGAGTATATATTTGTTTCCAAAAGAAGATGTAAAAGGTCCCATGAAATATATGCCCCACAAATCACAGACTTATACTTCTAGAATACCTTTCTAAGGCATTTCATCGCGTCTAGAGATGTTACCAGTGCATTGGCACTGATCGCAATTTATAACAGCGATATGGACATCTTTCCATATATTAGGCCAAAAGAGACCAGCTTGTAAGATCTTAGCACAGGTCTTTGAAGTGCTCGCATGTCCTCCATAGGGAGCGGAAGGACAATGAGAAATTATATTCTCCACCTCATCTTCAGGGACACATCGACAGTAAATACCATCAGCTCCTCTTTTGAAAAGAAGTGGTTCGTCCCAGTAATATTGTTTGAGATCATGGAAGAATTTCTTCTTTTGTTTATAGGTTAGATCTGGCGGTAATACTCCAGCAGCTAGGTAGTTGACAAAGTCAGCATACCAGGGTAGCATGGTTTTGGTGTAAATTGCTTTTACAACCTCATTTGTTTCGGTGTCATTATAAGTTAGCGAATGTTCGACCGAATTACTTTTTAACTGGGCTAAAAGGCGTTCATATGGAAAATCATCGTAAATCAGAATGTTTTTAGGTTGGACACCTTCCATTCTTGATAAGTGATCAGCTACCATATTTCCAGTGCCCTTCTTGTCTTTGATTTCCAAATCGAACTCTTGTAAGAGTAAGATCCATCTAAGAAGTCTTGGTTTGGCATATTTCTTACTTAACATGTATCAAATTGCGGTGTGATCGGTATAGATGATTATCTTATCTTCTACCAAGTAAGAACAGAATTTATCTAAGGCGAACACGACAACTAAGAGCTCTTTTTCGTGGTGGCGTGGTTCATTTGAGAAGGGTCTAAGTTTCTACTAGCGTAGTAGATTGCATGAAGCTTTTTATCTTTTCGTTGTCCTAAGACTGCACTCACAATATTGTCACTTGCATCACACACTATTTCAAATGGTTGATTCCAATCTGGAGGTTGCATAATTGACGTTGAGATTAATGCTTGTTTAAGATTTTGGAAAGCATTCGAGCATTTTTCATCAAAGATGAATTCAGCGTCCTTCATTAACAACTCAGTTAGTCTTTTGGTAATTTTAAAGAAATCCTTAATGAAACATCGATAAAAACCGGCGTGTCCCAGAAAGCTTCGTATTTCTCTAACAGTTTTCGGAGGTTTAAGGTTTTCTATAACTTCAATTTTTGCTTTATCGACTTCAATCCCTCTAGCATATACAATGTGTCCAAGTACAATTCCCTGTCGGACCATGAAATGGCATTTTTCCCAATTAAGTACTAGATTGACACTTATGTATCGTTTAAGTACCATTTTGAGGTTCGATAAACATCCTTCAAAGCTCTCTTCACAGAGAAATCGTCCATAAAGACTTCCATCATGCCATCCAGAAAATCAGCGAAGATCGCCATCATACACCTTTGGAATGTTGCGGGTGCGTTACAGAGTCCGAATGGCATTCGTCGGTAGGCAAATGTACCATAAGGACATGTGAAGGTAGTCTTTTCTTGGTCATCATGGTGGATAGGAATTTGGAAAAATTCTGAGTATGTTGGTGACATTATCGTAGTTCTCCCTCTCTTATACGGGTAATTATCACCAACTTAACATTTCCTTTTTCCCTTAAATTACTTGCTCCCTTGACTATTTTATAGGGATTGAAGTTAAATATGCTTCCTCTGGGTCTATGATGCTCACTCAAGCCAAGTACCTCATGGATCTCCTGGAGAAGACTAACATGCTTGAAGCTGCTTATGTTAACACTTTATGCAGTCCACTTGCAAACTCACCAAAATAGGTTTTCCTGCTCTCTATGGCCCTTATATGTACATGTATGTGGTCCGAGCCTTGCGTAATGCTACCATCACAAGGTCTGGCATCACTTATGCATTTAATAAAGTGTGTCAATACATGGCACACCCTCTTGAGATCCACTGGGTTGCTGTCAAGAGAATCTTGATATACCTCAAAGGCACACTCAATTAAGGTCTCTTGCTCACTCCTCTCTCTGCCTTCGTCACTCTTTCTTTGCAGGTTTTATGTGATGTAGATTCGGCTTCTGATCCAGATGTCAGAAGATGAACATCGGGAGGTGCAATCTTCTTTGGCACTAACCTCATTAGCTGGTGCTCTAAGAAGCGGCAAGTTGTAGCTAAATCTATCACTGAGGCATAATATAGGAGCTTAGCCTAGGCAACAGCTGATTTACTATGGGTTCAAACTCTTCTTCAAGAGCTCTGTGTTACGACCACTCTGCCTGTTATCTACTGTGATAATCAGTCTGCAATTTTGCTTGCTCACAATCATGTTCTTCATTCCAAAACAAAACATATGGAAATCGATTTGTTCTTTGTTAGGAAGAAAATTATGGCCAAACTCATCCAAGTTCAGCACATTCCTGGCACTACACAATTGACAAACATCTTCACTAAGCCTTTGACATCTACAAAGTTTTTGAAACTTAAGCACAAATTTAGGGTAGTCAACTCCCCATGAGTTTGTGGAGAAATGGTACTGAATGTATTATAGGCTTAGCTACAATAGCCACTTGTATTACTGATAGGTGTCATTTTATGAACCAATGAACCTGCAACAGCGGGTCACTCCTTCCAACTATATAAGCTGAGTCATAACTGTTTTGTAGCTAATAAAAAATGGAATTGAAATTTTGTTAAAAGAAATGAGAAAACTCATCTATACTTTCTAATATATTTTCAAAATATATTTTAAAAATAAATCTATCAAATAAGATTTTTCATTTTTTATTTCTTAAATAATTTTAAAAAGTAAGATTATCAAAAATCTTTTATTTTATTTTATTCTTCAAAACAATTTTTAAAATTAACTTATAAAATATTTAAAAAATAATTTAAAGAACGAAAGTAGTGTCTAGATAAATGACAGGTGGCAGTAAATGACTCAACTTGTATATAATTGATAAATAATTGATAATAGTTGTACAGGATAAAGGAAAAAAATTAATATTAAAAAAATTATTTTTATAAAAAAGATAACTTTTTATACAATATAAGTATAAAAAAATTTACTTTCTCACAAATCACATTAATATGTATAATTTTAAAATAATTAAAAGTAAAAGTAAATAGTGATGGATAATTATAATTGATTGATAATATAAAATTTGTATAGTTTTAACTTATTAAAATTGACTCAATTAAATTATAAAAATCACCTTTAGAAAATGTAGAAAATCCAAATTTTTAAATAAAATTTCTTTTATGATAAATCATTAAAAGAATTAGATCCTGTTTCTAGATATGATATAACCTACCATATATATAAATAAAAATAAATAACATATAATTTCTTTTATGATTAAATACAAATGGTAAAACCTTTACAAATTCTATGTACCAAGAAAAAACTTTGAATAGTACCAATAATTCTATCAACCCAATTTCTCCCTCTCTCAAAAATTCAAAGATATAAAGAAGAGACAGAAGAGTTGCTAGTTACATGCATAAAATGGCTAAGAAGGCAGTGTTGATAGGGTGCAACTATCCAGGAACAAAGGCCGAACTAAAAGGGTGCATTAACGATGTATGGAGGATGCATGAATGTCTCATTCGCAATTATGGATTCTTAGATGATGATATCACAGTTCTTATTGACACGGATCGTTCTTACACACAGCCTACAGGCAAGAACATTCGATTAGCCATGTCTAGGTTGCTTCGATCAGCTCAGCCCGGTGACGTGCTATTCGTCCATTACAGTGGTCATGGCACCCGTCTCCCTGCCGAGAGCGGAGATCACGATGATACTACTGGTTATGATGAGTGCATTGTTCCTACAGATATGAATCTCATCACTGGTGAATTTCTTTACTTTCTTTACTTCATTTTGAAGTCCTTTCGTATTATTTATAATTGTTATTGTTATTATTATTAGCATAAATAAGGAAGCATGCAACAGTTTGTTGTTTGACTTAAGAAAACTTGTTTATGTTCTCAATCTATTCTCATTTTAGAAAACTCAAGGTGAATCAAACAAGTTTAAAGTCAAGGTTTGCATTTTATTTTAACTTCTGTGTATTATTTTCTGGAATGCTTTGTTGAACCAAAAGAAAAAGTTTCGATGTTTTCTATGAATTTTTTTAAGTTTATAATAAGATTACAATTTACAATATAACGCTTGGAAATAGAACCTTGTAATATAAAATATTATACTTTTAACAAAAAAAAATATTATTGAACATTGTTGTATCTTTTGACTGGGTATATTATGTAAGGGTTAAAAAACTGCAAAATGGTGCAATCATTGTCACAACTATGTCAAACGATGCTGATTGTAATTTTGTCTGTCAAACAGATGAAGATTTCCGGGAGTTTGTAGCAAAGGTACCTAAGGATTGTAGGATCACAATCGTATCAGATTCTTGTCACAGTGGTGGATTGATTGAATTAGCAAAGGAGCAAGTAGGAGAGAGCACACATGAAGGAGAATCAGTTTCAACTCCAGGCTTCAAAAACTTCCTTCATAAAACTCGAGAAGATACACTCGAGGCTCGTGATATTGAGGAAGAACATGGTGAACTTCATCCTAGGGATCACAGCTATGTGAAGAATAGGTCTTTGTCTCTTTCAACTCTTATCGACATTCTAAAGGAGAAAACTGGGGAAGATGATGTGGAAATTGGAAAGATAAGACCTACACTATTTTATATCTTTGGGGAAGATGCTAGTCCTAAAGTGAAGAACTTCATTAAGTTTTTTTGGAACAAATTTCAACTGGGAGGTGATGAGAGTGAAGGCCATAGTGGAATTTTGGGGCTGGTGAACAATCTTGCTCAAGGACTTCTCAACTATAAGCTGAGTGACAGTGATGAGGAGATCGAAGATCCTGTCAAGCCTACATCAACTAAGCATAACATTGTAGAGCGAGGAATTTTACTGAGTGGTTGCCAAACTGACCAAACTTCTGCGGATGCTAGTCCACATGGAAATCCTGACAAAGCTTATGGGGCTTTTAGCAATGCCATACAAGCTATAATTGCAGAGACTGGTGGTGAAGTTACAAACCGGCAGCTTGTTCTGAAGGCTAGGAAGAAACTACATAGGCAGGGTTACACTCAGAAGCCTGGACTTTATTGCAGTGATGACCATGCCAGTGCTCCTTTTGTGTGCTGATATGAAAGTGATACAATTTATGTTGATTTTCAAGTACTTTTATGAGTTTCAGACAATCAATAAATACTTATGTTATCGCTGATTATATGTAGCATATGATTTTCGATAAATAATGTGTAGCATAAGACACAATTCAGTTCATATATCATAGTTGAAAGGAATCCATCTATGTCAATGATCATCAATATTATACAATTTTGAATTATACACACTTGATTTTTTACATTGTTGTATTGAAATGGAGATTGCACAATTGTGCTGATATCAATGAGAACAGGGACTTCCATTTCTCCAAAATTCAGCAGCAAGCTTAAGCTTTTACCTAAAACAAAAAATGTTTGTGATCTTCAAAAAAGGGAGACGCCTAGTGCCTGAGGTCAATCATCCAGTTCTATCACCCATGTTAAACCTACAGAAGATGTCAAACGCAAATATGTAAGTATACGCATCACCTTGGTAAAAAGAATTTGACCAAAATTAAAACAGAAGTCTATCCCATCATTGCAACTAAGAATAATCAAGAACAAAAAAATATTATTAAGCTTTTAATGTTGAAGTCTCCCAATGGAACAAAAGCCAATCCTTTCTGTATGAGCATGAGTTTTTTTGTTGCAAAAAATATAAAAAGAAAAAGAGACAATATTATGTATATGTGCAAGTGTGCTTTAAAGAAAAAGCTGGTGAGTGTCGGGGGTAGAGAGAGAGAAAGAAAGAGACCTTGAAGGACAGTTTTAACTGCTGCATTAGGGACAAGAAGCCCAACTATATGTCTGTTATCTGATGTAGTTTCCACACGAACAATGCGTAGCCTCTGGTGTATTAGTCGAGTCTGTACATATTTTTATTTGCTGTTAGAACTCTTTTGCATGATAAAATAATAATCCCATTTTATGTATAATATTCCAATGATTAAACAATCCACCAGAGGCTCAACAGAATCACCATATTTTTCATGATAAAGAAAGTTCGTCAGTTCCGAGGTTGCTGAAAAGTTAGTTATATCATGTTATATATCACAACAAAAGCTATCTATTACAATTTTCACATTGCCAGCATCACCGATCCAAAACTCAAATAATCAAAGCTAAAAGATATCAGTGACAAATAGATATATCAATGCATCATACATCAATTAATAATTATAGCTACTACAAATTATAATATTTCCCATGAATGATTTGAGTTGGTGAAATACCTGCTTAGAGAGAGCCTTTTGTATGTTTCCCCAAACAGGAAGAATAACACCACCTAAGACATTTACTTCCTGTAGTCTTGAGCCAACTGAACAGAAGCTACCAAGCTTACAATTGGGACCATGCATGCACTGACAACAAAGGCAATAAGATTACAAGTCAAAATATGAGATAATGTTAATTTGAAAAATCTACATATTTTCTCATCCCATGACTAAATGAGTGAGGCACACTAATGAGCATATAGCACATATGCATTGATAGTTTAGATTCTAAATTCCACAGAAGATACAGCAAGGTAGAATACAACTTTGTCGTGCAACTGCAAATAAATGTATGGTTCAGTTCCGTGTGTACCAATTAGTCCACAAGTTCAGAACAAGCAACAAGGTGTTTCTATAGAAGAATGTCCAAGGATAATGATGGAGGCCTTAAAGTTTATGAGAAGGAAGATGGGAGGTATCCACCTAGAGGGGGATAATTCAATTGAGAAGCAAGACAACCACAAGGGAGGGGACAGGTGTAACTGAGGGGATGAGGAAGGGTGATATTGGTAACCATTTGAGAATGATGGAGCTATTGGGGAATTTGAAGGGTGATATTGGAGAATGATTACATTTCTTAATCTGTGTGCAAAAACCTTAAACAACACTCATTTTGAAACAGAGGGAGTATATTTTCTACTGCTTTGTTTTGTTCTCATTCAGATTTGTCTCAACTGTGCAGGGGATTATTACCATTCTTAGATACTTATTAGTTCAATGTGTACTATGTTCTTTTCGGCACCTTGCATAAAGTTAAAATTATGAGATAACTTATGGTATATATACCTGCTTAGTTGAAACTTTATAATCGTGTTCCCAGCCTTTTTGAGCCTCCTCTAAAGATGAAACTTTTGAATATTTTCTAGTTAACTCTGCCATATGCATATCCCTATAATTGCATGGGGGAAAATGAGTAAAGAATAAGATTAAATTAAGAGAAGGCCAAGTAACTGAAATACATACCGAGGTGATTCTCCAACAGCGGGGCGAACTATCTTATACATAGCCGGAGCAGAACTAGAACAGAAAGAAGAACAAACATAATGACATCAGTAAATGAAACCAGAAAGTTTTACTATGTATTTGACTAGGGAATGCGTCCCTTCAATATCTACCCATTCTTCTTGAGTAACTGTATTTCTTGAATTCAGAAATTGAGAAACTAATCAATCACAGACATAAATACGAATAAATTCATTTAATTTCTCTGATCCTTTCTTAGTATCATGACGAAAGAAATTTATCCTATTGAACCCTTATCCTTTTATCTCAGGATTGAACGTGTTAATTCAACACATCCAAGAGATGTTGTCACAATCCATATTTTTTGTATAGAACATAATCCTAGATATAGAGTTTAGAAAATAAATAAATAGACAGAAACAAAGAGTAAAAGTAAAACACATGAAATGTAAATGCAATGACAGAAACAAAGATAGATGTAATGTATAGGATTCAAGCGTAATTTATATTCTGATAGAATATAGCCACTCAAGATTACATGAAACTTGCCATACAATGCAAGTTACAACTATAAAACAAGCAATGTTACTTGGGACAAAATGTTGGGGAATTAATAATCGATGAGAAAGAAATTCTAAAAATGCCGGACAACACAAACGGTTATTTATTGAAATTGAATAACAAGTACTACAAAAACCAGAAATGATACCTTTGAAATGCTAAAATAAAATGGCGTTTTCCCAACCACTCCCTCTTGGACTTGTAGAAGCCATCACCGGATGAACCAAATCCAGCCTTCTGCTTCTCATTCAGCATAGTATTTGCCAACTGATGCATAAATGATATCAACAAACATGTCGATTATAGTTAAGTCCAATTTAGTTAGGACATCTGAGAAAGTGTATGTACCTCCCATGAAACACCGCGATCCAAGATGAATGTGAACAGAACAGTTGAAGCCCCACTCATTTGATCAACATAGACTGTCTACATCAGAGGAAAGTTATCTTCAGTCTTAAATATGCTATACAGGTAACATATGAAAATAGGTGGCAGCAAGAAGTTAAGGACAAAAATAAATACCTTTGGAGTCCCTTGCAGTTTAATTACATTAGCTTTCAAGTCAACAATGCCTGTGTCAAGGTTACCATCGATGCGAGCTTTTTGAACAAGAAGATCCAAGATATTCACAAATAACTCAAATAGCCTGTTAGTACAGAAAGTTAGTGTACTGAGCCAAATGCTGAAAGCAGAGGTATCTAATCATTTCATTCACAAAATACAAACCTATTCTGAGTCTCAGAAGCTACTCCCAAAAGCCGGTTTAGAAATCGTCCAATATCATGTATATCTTTATCATCAATGTGGCAAGATAACCATCGAGGGTCAATGTCATCTCCTTTAAATATAAGAAATCAACATTTAAAAACGATGAAAAACACAAGAAATGTGGCATCATAAATTTTACAACAGTCAATGATGAAGCCTGGAATATATTTTTATTAGATATCACTGATATTATAAATAATAACTATAACTAAAACTATCCAATCTAACATTAGGTAAGGGGAAATAAGAACTACCAAGATTGGCATCCTTTAAAATTCCAACGGAAACAAGAGCAGCTTTTGCCTGCTTGATAAATCCTTGGATTGTATCTGGTCTGTCAGATAAGCATCCTGGAGGTACAACAGGAAGAGGATCCTACATAATTACTTATCAGTAAATGTATTCAACTTGTTTGTTTCCTATTAAACTCATTGTCAATATGCACATTTGTAATTTTCAATAAAAACCACATACCAGCTCCATTATTCCTCTGTACAAAATCATCAGAGCCCTCTTCCCATAAGCACTGTCATAATTATATGCACTTAACGAAAGTCCAGCCCTGCAATGAACAAAGGAACACCATTAACTAAGGTGTTAAAATTTAGGCCTAAAATTTATCTATGTTGACTCACTGAAAAAAAAAACAGGGAATCCAACTTACCTGCGATCCCCCTGAGTTAGAGCTCCAAGGGATTCTAATCTCTTAGCAACAGCTGATGCAAACCGGCGTTCTCCACCAAGATTCGTAAATAGTATCCTGAAGAACATTTACAAAGATAACAAATAAGATCTAAAGTGCTTCTGTCTAAGCTCAAAAAGATTTACATGCATAGTATCGTACAGTTCACACCAGATAGAGCGGGATTGACTATTGAACTTGGGGGTCATATCAAGCCACCTATACGGAAAGTATATTCTAGAAAGAGGTGGGGACATTGAGGAAATTTTCTGTGATGGGGAATTGGTGACATGGCTGAATAAGTAGGCACCACGGGAGAAGGTAGAGAGTGCGGGGGCAGTTTTTGGGGAAATGCATATTCAATTAATATAGATCATCAATTTAATCCCTAAGCCACCACTCTCCAACTTAGTCCCTAAACTATATAAATATCCCTAAGCCACCACTCTCTCCAATTTAGTCCCTAAACTATATAAATATTATAGGCATCCCCTAAAGTATATAAATACATCAATTTAAGTATATGAAAATCCGTCAATTTAGTCTCTAAAATCTTAATGGCAGAGACTAAATTGAATGAGTTTACATATTTTAAAGACTAATTTTATTTACAAAATTTAGGGACTAAATTGGAGAAGGGGTGATATTTTAGGGACTAAATTGATAGTTTGACAAATTAAATAGTAGGAGCCTGGGGCTTTGGTAGGAGAATTGTAGTCTCTGGGTACCATTAATAAAATCACTCCTATTTTTCTGTTCTTAGTAAAATATTTTAAATATTAATTCACATTTGAAATATTTTCATGTCTCGTTATTTGTCCTTTTAGAACACCTATGAAGCATTAATTACTTTTTTCCACAATACTCTAATTTATTGTATGTCAATCCACCTAACTACTTTATTAACGAAATTATTTTAGTCGACGAAACTCATTTTATCATGAAGACTAGTACAGTCGAACCAAATGAATCAATAATGCTTAGTACACTCAATAACCTTAAACAACGCTTAATTTGAGCTGGAAGGTCACTAGAGGCAAAGCAAACAGGGGTTAAACGTATATCATTATACAAAATTCAAAAACCAAATTAATCAATAATGCTTAGTGACCTGTATTCTGGTGCTGAGACTTGATTAGATCTATGAGTTCTTCCAAACTGCTGAATTGCTCGATCGGCACTCCATGGAAGTTCTAGAGTTAAGTGAACCCTTCTTTTCTATTATGTAAAGGCCAAAGGGAACAGAAACAGCAAAATAAGCATAAAGCAATTGTAAAGTTTGCAAAATATTATAATATCACCTGCTTCAGAGAAGAACTTTGCAAAAGCAATCAAAATAATAAGACCGAAAAAGCTGGTGATTCAAGGGATAGAAATATTTCCAAACAGTCTGATTACCTGATTTTTCACTCTTCTGTCTGCCTGCAGCGAAACACCAGCTGATCCAGCTTCAGAGATGACAGCAACTAACTTCTTTGCTTCCATAAAGAGCTTTTTTTCATGCATGTTAACCATCTCGGCAGTGACATCTTTTCTAAAAGGAAACGCACAAAAAGCTAATTCAGCTAGCATGAAACGATGTTTATCAATTAGATACGGAGACATTTTGCAACTCACGAATTTCGAGTTTGATAAACAACACCCATTCCACTAGGGGCCCTAACAAGCATTCCTTTTCTTCCTGTAATTTCTGCAACTTTATCATGGCCTCCTAACTGCATCAAAAATTCATTTATAGTCTAGTAAAAGATCTACACTTTCACATTTAGCATTAGTTGCAAAGCAGAAAATTGCTACAACAGACATCTTTTATAGCATACTTGCTTAATTGTTATGGAACTAGCCATAATAGCTGTTATCTGCCTAATGACAGTTAACAAAATGCCCTATAAAAGAAATGTACCTTTAGAGGGGAAGAAGAGGATGAATCAACGAATGATCATTACCTGGTCAATAATATCATCCAAGGGATTATTTGGAAGATCCAAAGCATGAATCTTTTCTAATAATTTTTTCTTGCACTCAATGGCTGTGTCATAACTGCAGCAAGTCCATGAAAAAATTCATCACTGACATACTCTTTATTTCTAACTTTTTGCGGACTAAATTCTATTGATTTAAAAAATGGTTTAAAGTTGTTAGTAAAGCTAGTTATCGAAACATAAAAGTAAAAATTATGCCATTGAAACCAGAGAGCCAAACTAAAACAATTTATCCAAATTCTAAACCTCTTCTGGAGTTCAACTATGTTTGTTCCAGAAGGGAAATATTCAACAGTTCTATCCTTGCACAAATGACATGCCCATTCCTCAAGATCAACATCGCGAATTGGAGGCACCAAGCATGATTGATGAGCGTATTTTCCACATTGGGAACACTGCAACAAATTTTCCCTTTCCTGCACAGAAAAATACGTGAATCCTACAGATGGCAGTCAATTCACAAAAAAAAAACAGAGAATAATTAAATCAAAATTACCTCTGCAGTACTGCAAATTTCACATTTCTGAAACTCCTCAAAATCAGAGTCGGAAGATTCAAGACCAGAGGCAGCTGCGTCAAATCAATGGTAAAATCAAATGGTTTCCATGATGATTTTAAATGTACTGAATACTACCATCATTAAGGTAATAGAACTACAGACACTCAAATCATAAACGGCATTCATTTAACAGTTCCTCCTCATAATAGCAGGCATGTGGACATGCACAGTAGCGCTTGATGATAACAATAATAATACCAGAATAATAAAAGAGGGTGAATTTTGTTATTTTCCCAAACAACTTCAGTACAAAAACAGAAATGCTTGTTAATCTATTATAACATGAGATAGACAACGCACCGCTTTCATCCCCTTCTGGTCCGTATTCAGAATCAGAAGATTCAGGAACAGAGGCAGCTGCATCAAGCAAATGGTGAAATTAAAGAGGCATCATTTAATGTTGATGTGACTGAATATTACTAACATAGTAACACTAAGAAAACTTTGGATATTATCAATAATAGCCCTCTTATAGCAGTTCTTCACAAACCCCAACATTTAATTACTTGTTTAAATAAACAATAGTTTTTATTCTTAATATTAATAAGCAATAAATTTAAAAGGAAGAATGGACAAAAAGAACAGACCAGATCTCCAAATTTTATTTACCCAATTTAATTAAATGAAAATATCCTAGTAGAAAAGTGGCCATGGTACTTGCTTTGTTGTGATTCTGTTTTGATCAATTCCATATGTGCCACTCTTAATAAATTCTTTCATTGAAAAGGGTTTACAAAAAATAATACTAGAATTTTAAAAACTAATGTATTTTTATTAATTGAATAACTTTTTTAATAGTAAAGTTGATCAGCGCCCTTCCTCGCCGGCTCGCCCTACCTTTTTCTATTACGCCCCATATAAGGTTGTTAATAAGTCTGCATTAATGTATTAGGAGCCCTATAGCAATGACGCCATGTGTCCAACACCAACACATGTGCTATGTTTAATTTATTCCGAGCCAGTGTTAGTGGCCGATGTCCGTGCTTCAAGGCCAGCCGAAGGGTAAGGCGACCCAAGCAAGAGCTTAAGGCCTAAAAAATTTGGGCCAAAAAAATGCCTCAAAAAAGTTCAATTTAGTTATTATAAATATATAAAATCACATATAATTTACATTAATTCTAATGGTTGAGTAGGTTAAAGGAAGGCATCATGTCTTTTTGGTCTTTGGTTCAACACTTGACAACCACAAAAATTAATTTTTTAAATATATTTTAAAGGCCTCACTTTGAAAGTGGCTTTAGGCCTCTAAACATGTCGGGTCGGCCCCGGTGCTTGATAGATTAGGAAAAAGGGTTGTCATATGCACTTGAAGCATGACAAAAAAGAATGATAGCTGCAAAAGATTAGTCAAAATTTGCCTGAAACTCACTTTCAGATTCTTCATCACTTTCAGTATCACTAGGAGGCTGACACTTAGCTACTTTTCTAACTCTAGATTTTCCAGAAACGTCGGGACTTGCCAAGTGCCTCTTCCTTTGAAGCTCCTTTCCACCATCGTCTATTATAATTGAAATGAAAATAAAAACAAATGATTGCAAAATAATGAAAATAAATGAAACGTATATAATAAAACATAGCATGTAAATACCAGGGGGAAGTTCAGGCTTTTTGGGCAATGGGTAATTATCTTCAACATATTTTAGCAGCAACTCACGTGGTCCAGAAAT
The DNA here is from genome assembly GCF_029867415.1 of Vicia villosa. Taxonomy (NCBI): domain Eukaryota; kingdom Viridiplantae; phylum Streptophyta; class Magnoliopsida; order Fabales; family Fabaceae; genus Vicia; species Vicia villosa. The sequence goes on along the minus strand of NC_081183.1, from coordinate 29,084,978 downwards.
AAAGTCGTCAAGTTCATAGCCCTGCCCAAATACAATAAAAAATAGCACATAATGCAACTGAAACGCAAGAAAAACTGCATTAAATTAAAGAAAAAGGATCCAAATACACACTAATTTTGAAACAGCTTCCTCTGTCCTTGCTTCCCCTGTACTCTGCAGACCTATGACTACACACTTGTCTTCCATTAATGCTTGTTTCACCAATCTCACTGCAGTAGGAACTTTAGCAGACATACACAAGTGTCTGAAGAAGTGCTACAGTTTGACCAGGAAAAGGAACAGTCCAAAAACCTCAATAAATAATAAATGTTGAATAGACATGAAGAACTTGTCTCTAGTAACAACTTAGACTTAATACCTGGTGGCTTGCCCAGTAAAGTCTCCATAGTTGCCTAGTATTAGGTTTCTCAGGTAGTAAGGCAATGGCGGACTGCAACTTTTCACGCAAATCCACCCAAACTTCTGTAGCCTTTTTATATACGTCCTACGAAATTTGAAAGAAAAAAAAACATACATCATCAGATGAGAATACTGAATTTAAAAGAAATTTGGTAAGAACATACATCCCCAGATGAGAGTACTGAACTCAAAAGACAAATGAATGAGAAAAACAAATGACAGATCTAAACCACCAAATAGACCATGATGTCAAAATTCTACTAAAGCAAATTTTGTTACATAGCTTAATACACATAACTGATGCAGCAATTGAAAGAGACTCAAGTTTGCATGCACGTTGACTATCATAAGACAACAATCTATCATTGAGCTTTGCTTGATAAGAAAATACACTCTTTGTTATGGGTGTAAACTGTGTGGAAATATACTTAAAAGTGGTAGATGATCCTTAAAAGACAGTGTAAATTACAAGAGTATCTTCTACTCTAATAGCTTAACAATGTTTGGGCGTCATCCAATGGCTACTGCATTGGATGAAGGATGAGAAACCACTAGGAGTGTACTCCTTTTGGTTGAATTAATGGGTAAGCAATCACCACATAGATGGGAGATTAAGGTGCAGGAACAACTGTCGGAGATCGGCAGTCGATCATCAATCAGATGCTGCCAATGCTTTTGAAAACAACGCATAATGTACTGAAGCTAAATAAATTTATCTGCACAGCTGCTGAAGATGGAATAGCTTTCACGAACGAGAGAAAGTGTTGGCAATTTCCCATCTTTCAGTTGCTGCAAATGCTTTTGAGATGAACCCATCACTTCGCAATGTACAAAAGCCAAATCAATTTACATGTACTGAAACTAAAGGTGGAATAATCTTCATCAACAAGCGAAAGCGGAAGGAAGATGGAATGATAGAATTGACTGATGATTACAGTGCTATTCTTCAAAGGATGTTTCTTTAGAAGTGAACAGACATAAGCTTGATGCTAGCCCTAAATCAAGTATCGCATACCTCCTAGGCCAAATGAAGGAAGTTTACAAAAGGAGACACAAATGCAAGGATGCTCAAAAAGAGGTGTGACCGAAGCAAAGAGGAGGGGGGAGCTCAACATTCATGGGAAGATTGGAAGTTCTGGGAAGTTATCCGATTCCTGGAAACTTTTGTACTTGGCAATAATTTTTCTTAACCTGGCAACAAACATGGGTATACTCAATCCCTACCCCATGTATTCCCATAAATGTGACTCCAAGACTTGATTCTTAAAGAGAACTAAATAAGGGGGCATTACTCTTTTCAGGTTTATCTACAGCCAAACTAGTACCTTGTTGAGAAATTTCACAGATAAGAGAGGGTTTGATGAGGCGTTCAAAATTTGATTTTTCTATCCTTTCTATCATTAGAAGATTTTCATAAAGAGAAAGAAAATCTTAGAAGAACGCTTATTTCTAATGAGCAGAGTATAAACAAGTTATATTGCGAGGCTTTGATACTGATTTATTAAAACCAAAACCTAACTCACTGAAACTGATGAAACTTCATTGATATCAAAGCATTGCCTCTGAGAACAGCCGTCTCAGCAGCTGTACACCGATTGTTTACTTACTTTCTAGTCTGCCCCTCCATAGGTAGCCCTTTCTCAGACACCGACAGCCAGCTTGTCCCATTTCATAGTAGCCAGCACTTGGGGAAGCAACAAAGCACTTAAAGATTCCTCTAATCGTCCCAAAATACCCGTTGGATAGAGCTTGTGTGGCATTCGGTTTTTCGTATCAGCTTGAGGTTTTACTTTGGATCAGTATGGATATTAACACCCCTACCCTAGTCCCTGTCAAAAGCCAAGGGAAGGGAAACGGTGAAAGTTGTCCCCGTGCCTTCATTTTGGAATTGTGATTTGTAGTCTCGAAGTCACAGCACCTCTTGTTAGAGAGCATCGTCTTGTGGTCAGAGAAGAAAATACACCATGGGCTATATTTATGAAGAAGCTATAATGACATAAATGTTTTGGTTCAGATGACACTGCAACCACTACTATAGTACTATTCAAGGCATGCCCATATGCAACCATGGCATTCCACCACAATAATGAACAGTTGAACTTTTGACCATAAACACTAGGAAAGTGGAGAGCCTTTCACCCCACTCCGCGCCAGCACAAGCCAGCAACTATTGACTACTAGTTTGGCGAAGGAATTTTTCTTTCTTCATTTAATTATCTACAGAGGAGACTATTGAAATGAAATAACTAACAAGTCATGGAAATTGTTATTAACAAAGAACGACAATTACCACTTCAGAATACAGTAAAGAAAAGACATCAATATGCTCAAAGAAATCTGCCAGTCATACCATCATTCTATCTTCTAATGGTGCGTCAACAATTTCAAACTCAGCACCCTTGTAGCTAAGAGTTCGACATAAATACATCCCCCTGAATTAAAAAAAAAAAAAAAAGAAGCAGAATAATATATTTTTCAGATACATATAAGTGCATAAGGCTGGGAGTGAATGTGTTTTGTAGAAATATTACCTCGCTTTCATGTCCATTGCAACTAATTCAAGAGCTCCAACCCCCCCTTTTTCAAGAGCACCTGGATTCATTACCTTGTTAATTAACTTCAAACAATTACAGGGTGAGAGCCAATGGCCAAATGAAGGAAACACGAGTGCATGTGGAAACAATTAAATAATAACAATATCTCAAATGCTCGGTGTGATGCAGCAATAGTAAGTTGAAAACCTAGTAAAACAGATCAGCCAACTTACCTACGAAGAATGATAGATTTTTATTCATTAGATTGAGGGGAAGTGTTATAAATGCTAATGACATATTTATTGTTATTGGACATATATTTTGTAATTATAAGTAATCATTTTATTTGGTCCTTTATTCAGTCGTTAGGTGTAGCACAACGTATATAAGCAAATTAGTGCAGGTACTCTATTCATAACAAAATATTCTTCAGAAATGCTATGGTCAAAAAATAGTACCAAAATACTGTTTAGTTATAGAGAAACTGACTTTTGTTGATGGCAGAATATATGTTTACAACAGAAACAGAATTGCACACGCTAGAGAACGCAAAATTCACACATAAACTAATGAGAGCGAAAGTATATTATTACAAAACAAATTCTATCCAAGAATTCCGGACCCTCCCTTCCAAGAATTAGAGAGCTTGCTCTCTCCCTCCATAACCACTCAATAACTATCCCATAACCATTTTCCTTTTCGCTCTCTATTTACTCCTAAAAAATAATAACATAATTGACGTAACTGCCATAATAAGGTATGCAAAAATAGAAAGATCTATGCCAAAGCCCCTATTAAACCCACACATCAACATTAGAAGGGCAAGAAAAGAACATATTCCAAGGATTTTCAACATCGACATCACAAATAACTCTAGCAGTAGGTCAGTTAACAACTAATAAGAAGTCTAGATTTTCTATATTAAACAATTCAAAATATCATTTATCTATCTGTCCAGTTCTTATTGGTCTAAATCATTAAAATACGCAAAAACTTATTGTTGAGCAACAATGCTATGAATTAAGTACAACTGAAAAATATTAAAAACTGTTTGCGTTGTTTCTTGTCTTTGTTTTCAGTTGATGTATTTACCTTGTTTTCACCATTTTGTCAGAAAATTATTAAAACAAGTGCTGTTTTCCCCATTTCCTGGAGAAAATCTTAAATATAAAACCATGATTGAGTTATTTTGATAATGATGAAAAAATACCAATTGAAAATGGAAAATAAATCAAACAGACTCTTTTATGACTAACTAACTGTCCTCTTGATTCAAACATACTCTTAGAGATATTTTACAACCAATAGAACCTAAATATTAAGTAGGTGTCAGTTGATATAAAAAGATGAGTAATAATCTCCACATGTAGCATGTTACATACAAATAAAAAACAGAAATAAAAACTTGAACTACCATTACAAATTGTTATAATTTACAATATACCATGTGGCCAAATCACATGATCAAACTACAGAAGCATATCTTCTTCCATTAGTATATCTTTTGAAATAAAGAAAAAGAAAAAAAAAAGTGAAGAAAAAAGATGACTAGCAATAGTTACTGTTTTGAAAACAGAAGGAAAAGATGAGACAAAGAACACCTACCTAGAAATTCAGCAAAATCACTGAAATAAGTCCCAGTTCCCCAAAGGCCAAGCCGAACCATATAAGCCATATTGCGAGGTTCAGATGCACCAGTAGCTGAGCAATAAACAACACGAGCTTCAGGTAGTCGAGCCTGTCAAATTAGATTGAAATAACTTGGACTAATCAATAAACTCACTAATTAGAGTATAAACCAAAGGGAGAGAATGAATGAAAAGAGACAAAGACGAAGAGGTTTATTTTAGAAAACTTAGTGGCTAACTGTGTCAAGGTTTCAGTTTAAAAGACTTTAAATGCCCCTTATAGGATCTTCATTTATATACAAAAATACACGGTTAAAAAAGTTACTGTATTCATTCGCCTCTAAGCTAGGGGCTTATTGTGCAAGCAGTGTCGTGTAGAAATACAAAAACAACAATCGTCTTTGTAACTGTTTTACATAGTTCCTAGTTTAGATATGATTCTTTAATTAGTTAAATCTATTAGCAAAATATTCGCAATATTGTAGTATTCATCGACAGCAACAAAAACCTTTCATCATCACATAAAATTTTTTTATCACCGCAAAAAATCTTGTTCACATGAAGAAAAAATTGAGGATCAAAATGGAAAAAGAAACTATACATTAAAAAATAATATTTCTGGCCAAAATGAATGCCATCTCAACTTAAAATCAGTATCATTTGAAGTTACGGAAAGAGTATTAGAAGCTTTCAGCTACATAGTAAGATGCACAAACCTGGATATCAAGTACTGCTTCACCAGTTCTTGTTGGCTTCTTACCAGTTTCGGGAACCAAATTTTTTGCTTTATGACACTGTAATGAAGCCACTCACACACTTAAGCAATAAAGGGTAGATAAATATAAATTAAATACTCGAAATACCTTTTAATAGAATTATTCTTTAAAATAAACAGAGGAAATTTCAACTTTATATCTGTGTGAATATTAAACAGTGGAAGTACCAAATGATTAAAGAAATAATTTCCATTAAAAAAAGTCTGATACCTCATCAAAAATTATAAGACCATCAAACCCTGGTCCACACCACTGCACAAGCTGTTGGAGACGAGTACGACCTCTGTCAGATGATGCTATGAGGCTACTGTATGTCGAGAAAATAACTCCCTCCCTAACTCCAACAGACTTTGAATCAAGCTTAGAATAAGGCAGTTTATTCAAAGCATGCACTGGACAGATTCAAGAAAGAAATACATTTAAATTTAAATGCATAATAAATCTTGCAAAATACAAAAAAAAAAAAAAAAAAAAAAAAAAAAAAAAATCCTAATATTGTTTTATGTGCAATGTTAACAAAAAAAATCCATGAATTACTCATACATTATAATTCTAAACATGCAAAATATCAAGTAAATAAAATAAAGAATTTTCACTTCATTATTACTAACTTTACTCTTTCCTTCACAACTGAAACTGAATCCCTTTTATTGGTGTTTAATGACATTTTTTTATGTTAACCATGTGATAATGACATCAAATTGTCAAAGAAGTTAAACATATCATAGGACTTTAGTTACACAAACCCAAAAAGAATACCTTCAATGCAATTTGCTCCCATATCATCCAAATCCCTTCGGGCATCAAACTTCAAGTCTGAGCCAACAGAAATCCATCTGAGAGAGATCATTGAAACATGAAATTAGGAATTAAAAAGAACAAATGAAAAGGCAATGCATAGACCCGCTGCTAGTTGAAATAGCACACCCATGTTTTCATGCTCATACTGTGACCTAAACTTACAAGGCTTTTCTACGCCCATGGTGCCAGTTCTCCCAAATTAGCCCAGCAACTGTTCGACCTTTACCTACCCCAGCTCCATCTCCAATAAAGAACCCTGCCCTAGCACCATTGGGAACATGTTGAAGGTGTCTCTGCCAAGGAAACAGGCACCATAAATATGAAAGTTAAATTGTAATTACTAATATTCAATCATGTGGCGAGAAAAACCTGACAAGCATAAACCAAAGTCTCAATCTGCAAGCATGACAAAGTCTTTGAACATTCCAAATCATCCTTAATCTTTGGATCATAAGTAGGCTCAGGTGGCTGCACAGCAGACAGGGAAGATGTCTCTACAATTGGATCTGGGTGTGGAGGTCCGATAGATATCTTTGCTGGTCGCTGCATAACAAGAAACCTTGGTACCAATAAGATGTGTTGTTTGATAAATTAACCCAAACAAACTTTCAATATTAACGGCTCTCTAGAGGAAAGTGTCTTTAACTCACATAATCTGTAAAAGTTTCTCCAGCCATACCACCATCATCTTCATCCTGCTCCACTTCATTGAGTAGCTGATACATTTTAATATTGAAAAAGAAAATGAGATACAAATACAAGGATAATAAAACTAAAGATATATAATCAATATTTCCAAAGACATCAAACCTTTAAAAGGAAATTGACAAACACACTCCATGAGGAAATAAAAGAAAGGAATAAAATATAACTAAAATGTTGAAGAAAATATAGAAATAACAAAGGAGAAAGTCATCCATTGATTTATTTTTAGCTTCTTATCCCAAATCCATCTCCAGCACATTTTAAGAAAGGTTGTTTTTAAACGTCTCTCTGGGATTCTCCTCATGGATTTATAGTGGCGGTTTCAAGATTAGACTTGCAAGGGGGCAATAGTTGCTATAAAGAGTCAAACTACTTTACTTTTCTTTAATCTTTTGATTCTAGCTTTACTAAGATTTCCAATCATCCTATCTGTATTCTTTCCTCTCATGAAATCCTTTAATTAAGAAAAATAAAAGATATAAATACTAGGAACAATAAACCATTAAATTTAAGAAATGTTCCTCTCTAAAATCATGCCTCCAAAGAGTCATCATTGTGGATGCTGCTTGTAAATCTTTTAATAGCCTGAATCTGAACACTAATCTCGTGAAAATCCAACATGATACAAGAAAGTCTGTGACTCTATTTATATAACCAAAAAAGAGCAAAAGAAAACCGGCTGTCCTATGTAGCATTGCCATGGAAAACCACTCTCCAAGACCTGTAAACAACTTCAATTTTACAATGAATAAAAAATTTATAACAACCAACTCCAGCCCCACTCATACTTATTCCTTTCCCACAACAAAAAATTAGAAAAAATTAGTATTTGATAAAAGAAATGAAGCAGCCGCATGCCTAAAAATAAGATCACAAAATACTACCACAACTATTGACTTGATTTTAACATTTCCCACTGAACAACATTATTGTATAGTCTGCTTATCAATAATGAAGATGAAATCAACAACGGATATGCAGTATTTGTTGAACCCGGAAGTCTTATTCCTCACTCATTTGTAAATGTTACCATAATTATACATATATATATATATATATATATATATATATATATATATATACACACACACACACACATGGATCAATGTCCGTGTCCGATTACGTTTAATTTATTCATTTTTTTCAAATTATTATCGGCGTTGGTGACAGTGTCAACGCGACAATGTCGTGTTTCTGGTGTATGTGCTTCTTAGACTATTACTAGTACTAGTACTACTACAGTAACAATATCAACAAATACAAAAAAAGGAAAGGTCAAGTCAAAACCTAACATTAACCAATCAAAACGAACTAACAAACTCACATAAACAATCCAAAATCATTATCTCATAAACGCAACATGCATTACACAAAACTCCCCCAATCTCAAAAATTAGGTCAAAATCAAATCACCAACTACAGTAAAAAAAATAGCGCAACCAAAACCAGTCAAAGTAAAAACCTCATTGTCATCTTCACCATCAACAAGAAAATCAAGCTCAACGTTGCACTGAGGACACGGGAACTTCGCGAGGTTACTCGGTCCCTTAACAAGAGCCTTACAAGCTGGACATCGAATCCGAGCAGCGGATTGATCGATCGAGAATACATGCGGCATTTGACATTTCGGACACGGTAGCTCCGTCACGCCTTGCGCCGCGTGGAAGTAGGTCCGGCAACCGGCGCAACGAGCCCTAACGGCGGGAGGAGGTTGTGGTGGCGGTTGATGCATCATGGGGAGAGTGGAAGAGTGAGCGCCAAAATGGTGGAGTTGGCGGGCCTTTTTATCTTCTTATATAAGTTTTTTTTTTTTACTTTTTAGAGGTATAGGAAGGGTCGTGGATAAATAAATAGTCATGTACTTTTTATAAGTAAGTTTTTTTTTTGTTGACTCCAGTGTTTTGTGAAAAGGATAGCAGATAGTAGTAATAGTATTTTGTTTTTGATTTAAGTAAGTTTCTTTTATTGGATAATAATAACTCATTTCATTTTAAGAAAAAAAAACTTTATAAAATTTTTAGGTTTAGAAAAGCAAACGGAGGTAAAAGGGTAGGTATATGAGAGAAGAACCTCGTAAAAAATTGTTACCCTTATTTGAAAGAGAAAATAAGTGATGCACTTTATAGTGTCAATTAATCACAATCATGTATTTAATTAAAGTCCTCTTTTATTTTAAAATATTTTTAATGACATGACAAATTTGTGATTTTTTATCGGATGACAGTGTAAAACTATTTTACACTGTCAGTGCATATTCATTAAACCCTATTTAAAATATTTGAGAGATAACATTGGATGTCCATTATTCTTGACATTCTCCTTTTTCAATGTTTGTTTTGAATGTGACTAGTTAAAACTTTATTTAAAAACATTTAATGGAAAAAAAATTAATGAAATAATGAGAGTATAATATTTTTTTAAAAAAACATTTTTCTTAGTTGAATGATTATTTTTTCAACGATGAATATTAATCTTTTGTTTAGTTGATTAGAAGTTCTACTTATGAGTGATTTTGTAAAAATGTTTGCAAGATTATCACATGGATGAATCTATTGGATGTTTTATATTATCACTCTTCTGAAGATCATAAGTGGAAAAAAAAATAGAGAAATGTATTTTATTCTCTCTTTTAATGTTATCTTCCAATTGTGTGTTGCATGAAATATTATTTTCACATATGGTTGTTGTATTTATTTTTCAAAACACAAATCTCAAGTATGATATATTTGTTGAATTAGAGACCTCGGCCAAACATATTCTAGACTTGTCCTATGGTGCTAAAAGTTCTGCATAATTTGATGATGTTGTTATCACGGTGTATTTCATAGATCGTCATGAAATAGTTGTACCACAAGTAAACAAAAAACTTATTTATGAGGAGTACTTAATTCTAATTGGGATACTTTGGGATAAAACAAATATAAGACCATAGTACCCTGGATATAACGAAGGATATGTTTGATTATGTTTCAATGTCTTTGTTGTGAAAAACGATGTCAAGAACAAAATATAATAGGAATTAGGGAAGATAAGAAGAACGCGAGAATTGGTTATAACTGCTATTCTTTTACTTTCTCTTAAAACAAGATTACAAGTTTTACAAGAATAACACATAACCTCTCTCACCCTAAATTAAGATTTGCAGCTTAGCAATGATGAGAGACCAGTATGCTATTTATAATAAAACCTAACATACTAACTAATGGCTTTTTCCACAAGGCTCGTTACACAAGTCAACTTAATAAACAAGCTAACTTAACAAATTAGGGTTTAAACACTAAACCTAATTTAACATGCTAACAACCCTAGCATCTTTGACACAAGTATGTGAACAACCTTCGACTTCGTGCTTAATCCTGTCGAACCAATAAGATACCCTTCGACCATACTAGAGTTCGATCCAATCACTACAACAAACAAGCTTTTAGACAGCGCTTTTTTTGACATTAGACAGCGCTTAAAAGCGCTGCCTAAGTCAACGCTGCTATAAGTAAAGGCAGCGCTTTGGATTAATGTAAAAGCGCTGCTATATATCTCCTTTAGACAGCGCTTTGACTTTAAAAGCGCTTTCGTATACACCCCTTTAGACAGCGCTTTCTCTTTAGACAGCGCTTTTGGTTATATTTTAGACATTGCTTTAGACAGCGCTTTTCTTTAAAAGCGTTGTCTATTCTCCACTTTAATTTAGAAGTGCTTTCTAATGCACCCCTTTTGGTTATCTTTTAGACAACGTTTTTCTTTAAAAATGTTGTCTATTCCTCACTTTAATTTATAAGTGCCTTCTAATAATGCACCCCTTTTGACAGCAGCACACAAAATAATAATAACAATAAATCAGCGAGTTCTATTTCTTTTTTTATTAAAGCATATTTTTGGGATTAATCCCATAAACCTGTAACTCAAGCCTTACATTTCAAGGAGCTTTTATTTCAACAAAGAAGCCGGAAAATATACAAAAAAAGGCATTATATACCATTATAATCCAAAATATATACACCATTATAATTCAATTCACATGTTTGCAACAGAACCAAAATCTGGTCATCCCTAACAAAAACTAAATCAGCCCTAACAAAATCAGCCCAAAATCGCCAAAATCCGACGAGCGGACGGTCCTGGTCCTGCAAGATATGAACAGAACAACACGGTCAATTAAACTAACTTGGCTCCAACACAACTAAATCTAATTTTTCACAACACTTTTCAACTTCCAATACCTTATATGATCTTTCGAGTAAGTAGAAGACTTAAATTCATCAAAGTACTACATAATATAGCCTAATATGATTTAGTTAAAACTAATTAATTAGATGAAATATGTTAAATATTAAAATAAATCATAAGTTAGAAATCCATACCATGGTTGGAATCTCTATTTCATAGACCTAAAAATACAAGGTATAAGAAATAAATTAATAAAATACACAAATGAAAAAAATATTGTTAAAAATATTAACAAAAAACCTACTGAACAAAATTTGAAGATTATATCAAAATACATTTTTTTTCAGCTCATGATTTATATGTAAAATTCAGCATTACACGTAAAAGTTAAATAATGGTACACCACTTCACGTTAAAGTTGAAAACAAAGAACAGGTTCTTTAGCTCTAGATAGACTAATTCCACTTCATACATGAATTATGAAAGATACATAACTAAGCAACTCTTTATGGCAGCAACAATATTTTGTAAATAAATTACAATGCATCTAATAGAGATAATAGGAGTGGAAACATTAATCCATGGAAAAAATGCTAAGAGTTAACTTTATGCCTTCTTCAACTTTCCAAACAGAAGTGAAAACTGTAAACAAGATAGAATCAATTGCCCAAATTGATATAAATTTATAACAATAGATGGGTCTGAAGTGGATAAACAATTTATATTTAACAAACCAATTTAGAAACAGGAAATACACCAGGTTTGAGTTGAACATCCAGATATTTTTTATTCCTTTCACAGTTTAAATATAATTATACTCAAAACAACTATCAACCAATTTTATATAAATTAAATACACTACAGTTATATGGAAGTTGTCAAGAAATAGTAATGCAAGTTTGAAAGAGTAGGTACAACAATTATAATGTGAAAATACAAAAGAACATGAAGAACCATCACAGTTCACCATAAGGTGATAATTAAATAAAGAAAGTCTAGATACATTCACATTCAACATTCTATAGATTTCCCCTTTCACAAAGGTGACAACAAGATAACAGTGAAAACAATATTTCCTGCTGAATAACCATTAGTCAAAGCCATAAGAAAACACAAAATTGCTCCAAGTTCTGATACAAAAACAGTGGTGAAAAAAGGGAGTTTTACAACAAGACATGTACATGAACATATTGATAAGAAGTTGGTAGTCAAAACTAACAAAAATGTATAATGTTAGCTCACATGAGCTTCCAAATATCCCAACTAATAAAACTAATAAAATTATAACAAAATAACACAGAGTTGTAACCAGCAGAGGAGAGCAGCATTTTACATACCGTGTTCTAGCCTAAAAGTGCTCTAACAGCCAGGTCATCAAAGGTAAGGCACTCCCCACCAGCCTTGACAATTCTAGCTCTAGCAGTTTCTGTGAACCTCAGAGTAGTTACCTTTATCGCAGGCACTTCATAAACACGAATATCATTGGTCACAGCACCCACAACTACATCAATCTTACCCTCCTAATGAAACAACAACAGAAAACCCAAAGTAAGAATTATGTATATGTTTAAAAATTATATGGAAAGTAAGAAATTCGCTTTTGGCAAAAATAAGGGCATGTTTGGATTGCTTTCTTCAAACTATTCTAATGACATAAACTTGTAAAACTGTTTAAACAATTTATAACAAGTCAACAAGGAAATCGCTTCAATCCCAGATCCATTATTCACAATCAGATTAACAAGTGTTATAGTAGTAGAGATAGAACTTACCCTGACGAGAAGCATCATATATAAATCATCAAATTCTGTTGCAGTTTGTTTTGTCTTCTTGGACTTACCCACTGACTTCAAATTGATACCCCACAATACGATAGAAGAATGAAGTGAGATGAAAAGATGACGGAGTTAGAAGAAATGGTGGTGGTGGGGGTGGCGGCGGAGATGATAGAACATCAAGGACCAGGAATTCAGATGCCGCGAAGAATCGGAGTTGAGATTGAAGATTTGAATAAGAAATCGCGTCCCCTCGGAGATCCGACAGAGGTCCTTACTACTTCTGGTACCGCCGCTTCCGTTAAACTGTATAACAGCAAGTGAGTAAAGTGCAGGTTCGTGTGAGTTCATCGCAGCTTTCGCCATAAGCGAAGCACCGCTCCCTCTGTTTTGCAAACAGTAAAACCGAATCTACAAAACAAAAATGTAATTACAAGAAAAAAAAAGGAAAAGACAACCAAAAAACAATAAACACACCTATGATATCATACCTATAGATTGGAGTTGATTGCTTTGGAGGCTTTGAACTGAACTAAAACACAGAAAACTGAATTTGAAACTGATTGCTTTGATTAGTGATGTTTTGAGAAGAAACAAAGAGATGGAGGAGGAGACGAAGTGCTTGAGAAGAGATTGAGAGTTTATGAACAGAAAATTGCGGCGAGTTGGTGTAGAAGGTAATAATAGGGTTTCAAACTATCCTAATTTTAACCAAAGTTTTTTTATGCTTTAAAATACTCCCTCCGTCTCATAATAAGTGTCCCATTTACAGATTTTCCTTGCTCAAATTAATTGTCTATTTACAATTTCAAAGCATCAATCATTATTATTTTTCCACTATTATACCCCTATTTATTAACTTTCACGTTATTCAACTACTATTAATAGGGGTATTCTAGTAAATGACATTAACTTTTTTACTAAAACCCACACATCCAATCATTTTCTTAAAAACCGCGCATTACTCAAATGGGACACTTATTATGAGACGGAGGGAGTAATATTAAGTTTAAAACGTAGCGTTTAGCTCACTGCAAAAATAGGGGTTCGATCCCTACTGTTCTTCATTTGGTTTTAAAGAATATATTTTAAATATTTTTTTAATTGAACTTTAGGCAGCGCTTTTTCTAAAAGACCTTTAGCAGCGCTTTTGAAAGCGCTTTTGAACATAACCATTTAACAACGTTTTTCTATAATTTTAATTTTTAATTTTTTATTGAACTTATAGCAGCGCTTTATGAAAAAAGCGCTGCCTAAGCAGTGCTTTATAAAAGCCCTATAATAGCTCTTTTCTGAAGCGCTGTCTAAAATAAGCCTTTAGCAGCGCTTTTTCTCAAGTTATATATATATATAATTTTTTTTTGAACTTTTAGCAGCACTTGTTGAAAAAAGCGCTGTCTTTAATGTGCTGTCTAAAGTCAATTTTGGCGTAGTGAATATCTCACAAATCTCCACCTTGGACCTAACTATACAACATCAAGAGAACAAACTAATTTTCTTCATGCAAATTTATCAACCGCATACAGTGGGAAAACTTGCAACTCGGCAATGTCTTTGTGATTATATCAGCAGCATTGTCCTCAGTCAAAACCTTTAACACTTTGACTTCTCCACGCTCGATTACTCCTCTGACGAAATGCAGCCTCACATCAATGTGCTTAGTTCGCTCATGCTAGGTTGAATTCTTCGACAGATGTATTGCACTTTGACTATCACATTTAATAGTGATACCTCAACCTTGAAGTTGCAGCTTCTTTGCAAAACCTTCAAGCCACAATGCTTCTTTCACAGCTTCAATGAGAGCAATATATTATGCTTCAGTGGTTGATAGAGCAACAACCTTTTGAAGTGTTGCTTTCCAACTAATTGTTGTGCCAAACATAGTGAAAATATATACAGAAATAGATTTTATAGAATCCATACGACCTGCATAATCAGAGTCGACATATCCTTCGATTGTTGCTTTACTATCTTCACCCAAGGCTCCACCATAAATTAGGATCCTGTTCAGAGACCCATTTATGTACCTTAAAATCCACTCCAATGCTTGTTAGTGAGCCTTTTCAGGATTCGCTATGTACCTGCTTACAAGACTTACTGCATATGTTATATCGGGTCTAGTACAGACCATAGCATACATCAAAGAACCAACTATATTAGCATATGAAATGTTATTCATATAGGTTCTTTCAACATTAGTATTGGGACACTTGATCAATACTCAACTTGAATTGAGGGTTTGTTGGAGTCACAACTGGCTTTGAATTCGACATACCAAACTTTTCGAGAATCTTTCGTAGATATGCCTCTTGAGATAAGCATAACTTCGACTTATATCTATCTCTTTGAATGTCAATTCCAAGAATCCTGGAAGCAGTTCCCATATCCTTTATATCGAACTCCTTATTGAGTTCAGCCTTCACCCCCATCACATCTTCAACATTGTTGCTTTCTATGAGAATATCATCCACGTAAAAAAACAAAATAACAAATGAATTACCAGGTCGAAATCTGAAGTAAACGCAGTGGTCGAACTGGCTTCTAATGAAACTTATGCGTGCCATGAACTTGTCGAATCTTCAATTCCATTGTCGAGGAGATTTTTTCAGCCCATATAAAGATCTCTTTAGCTTGCACACGTAATCTTCCTTCCCCTTTTCAACATACCCTTCAGGTTGCCTCATCAGGATCGTTTCATCTAAATCACCATACAAGAACGCAATCTTCACATCCATCTGTTCTAGTTCAAAGTCGAACTGTGTCACCATGGCAAGCAACATTCGAATGGACCTAAGCTTCACAACAGGAGAAAATTTATCATTGAAGTCGACACCTTCTTTCTGAGTGAAACCCCTTGCAACTAACCCTACCTTGTATCTTTTTGACGTCACTCCTTCGATTCCTTCCTTAACTTTGAAAATCCATTTATAGTTGACTAACCTTGCCCCAACAGGTTTTTTAATCAGTTCCTAAGTGTGATTATCGTGAAGAGATTTTATCTCATCATCCATGGCCTTCATCCATTCAGTCTTATTTAGACTCCTCATAACTTCCTTGTAGTCTCTAGGTTCTTCGTCTAGAACCTCACTTGTAGAGATTAAGGCATGAGCTATAAGGTTTGCATACCCAAGTTTCTGAGGTGGCTTGATGGCTTATCGTGACCTATCTCTGAACAATAGGTAGTCATCGACAGTTTCCTCAATTTCCTCAGCATCTTCTGCTTCTTCTTCAACTTCATCAGGGGTATGCAATTGATCCGCTGTCGCGCGCGGATCAAAAACGAGTATTTTGTAAAACGTAGTATAGCGACAATGGCTCGAGTCGTATCGCAAGGATTCTTGATTTTATTAACTAAAAGCAAAGTCGAATTTGGGGGGTTGGTTTGGTGGTCGAATTTCAGAAAAAGAAGCGCTTAAAATAAGTGATTCTGAAAATAAGCTGTTTTGAAATAAGTGATTAAAACAGGTTAATCTGCCGGTTCGACATCCAACTTATCATCGGTCAATATAATTCCAGTCCCTAAATGATTTCAATTCCTATTCGATTGTAATTTCGAATTAACAAGCGCAATTCATACTACAAGATTATAAATTCCTAATGTCCGGATTAAGCAAACAGATTAAAGTATTGTGAATTAAGCAAACACAATTGCGCGGATAAAGCAAACGCGATTAAATTATAGGAAGAACAATCATCGAATCAAATCAATATATATTCTATGGAACTTGAATTAAGCAAACAAGACACAGAACACGATATTGAAAGGAATGAATAATTTAATTGGAATTGATAAAAAACCTCAAAGTATTTGGAACTCGTCCGGCAGATTTCACCTTCAGATTAGTTCTCCATTACACGATCGTACCAAAGCTTCAAAATATTTTCGTGAATCGTGACAGATGAACAGTAACCGCGGCTGCCTAACCTAAGTCAAAGCCACAACCCGTTTTACAATCCAACTGGGTCAAACATACGACCCAGGCCCAAAACCAATTAACCCGAAACTTAACTAAAGCTAGTGCTGCAACTTCAACGCATTTTCTGGCCCTGCTACAGTCCGATTCTGACTTCGACTCCAACATAAGAATTGTAGCTCTTTCTCTTAGCTTTCCGTCGATTATTAGAACGCCTCAATCGGACTTCTGGAACTCCAGATATGATCGTTTCCGTGCAGACTGCTAATGCTGAAAAATTAATACGAAAAACAAATAAGTGCAAAAATAAAACAAAATATAAAAACATATTAAAACATAAAAATAAATAAAACAAACCGAAGAAATACTTGAGTACAAACATGGAAGAACGTGCATCAAAATGCACTGATCAAATTCCCCCACACTTGAACTTTTGCCCTCCGAGCAAAATGAAAAGAAAGCAGAAAAACATCAACAGTTACTCATCCTAGGCTACAGATCTTCTTTGGGTGAGTTTACATCGACAGGTACTAATCTTGCACACTAAGGACATCGTAAGAACACTAACCACAGATATGCAGACATAAGGCTCCTAAATACACAAACCAATTCAAATCATATTATTATACCATAGCCTAACTTACTCATCCTTTTTACTCTTTTTTCATTCAGGCGCAATCACATTAAGCCCGTTATCTCCACACACTTATAGCAGGACAACCGGTTAGTGACTCTGATCCTTTTGCACGGGGTTCCGGTACTTGCGTGGCATAACCCTTTGCTTACTCAGATGTAGTTGCGGGGGATCGGACCGTAATCCTCCCTACCAAGTTCAGCACCAGAAACCGCTGAACCAACTAACAAAGAGTTTTGAAAACTTTTTTTTTATTTTAAAGATTACACAACCGTTGGGTTAAGTGACCGGGTGAGGATCACCAAACTTAGAAGGTGTATTACCTTTTTCTTTTCTCTTTTTTTTTTCTTTTCGGAACATTCACTTATATTCATCGGCTTCCTGCGTAAAGTGTGTGAGAGATGGTGCCGACTGCTGAAATAAACTACTCAAGAGCTGTCAAAGAATGAGAAATTAAGGCTAAAACATAATAACAAATTCAAATCAATTTTCGTATGCAGGAGACTTACGGTGTTAGAACGATACCGATTTTGTGAACTTTTCCCAAGTCTCCGCAAACCCGACTCAAATCAGTGTGTAGCCTAAAACTTTCAAGAAGATGCATTTTTTATTGAAATTAAACAAAATACTAACACACAAAAAACAAATAAAACACACAATTTCCTCCCCCACACTTAAACTAAGCATTGTCCTCAATGAAAAGACATTGCTAATAAAGTAGAGAGAAGGAAAGAAGGACTCCCTGATCAAGTTGTAGTGTAGTCAGGTGCTTCTAAAGAAAGCTCCTCTATGCTGACATTTTCAGGCCCCGAACTTTCATGGAATAACTTCAGCCGCTGCCCGTTAACCTTGAACACTTTGTCAGTACCTGCACTTTTTATTTCTACTGCACCATGAGGGAAAACATTAGTAACAACAAAGGGGCCAATCCATTTGGATCGAAGTTTCCCAGCCATAAGCTTAAGGCGGGAGTTAAACAGTAAAACCTGTTGGCCCACAGAAAACTCCTTCCTAGAAATTATTTTATCATGGAAGTGCTTAGTTTTTTCTTTATAAATCCTAGAGCTCTCATAAGCCTCTAATCTAAGCTCTTCCAACTGTTGCAATTGGAGTTTTCTTTCAATACCTGCTTGTTGCATCTCCAAATTACAACTCTTCACCGCCCAAAAAGCACGGTGTTCTATCTCAACAGGAAGATGACACGCCTTACCAAAAACAAGTCGATAAGGAGACATCCCAATGGGTGTCTTGAAAGCTGTCCTTTGAGCCCAAAGTGCGTCTTCTAGACGACGGCTCCAGTCTTTCCTGTTTGGCTGCACCATTTTCTCTAAAACCTGTTTGATCTCCCTGTTGGAGATCTCAGCTTGCCCATTAGTCTGTGGGTGATATGCAGTAGAGACTCTGTGCACAACTCCATACTTTCGGAATAAGGCTTCCATGGTGCGGTTACAGAAATGAGTGCCTTGGTCACTTATGATAGCTCGCGGTATTCCAAACCTACAAAAGATATTAGACCTGACAAACTCTGCAACAACTTTAGAATCATTAGTCCTAGTGGGGATAGCTTCCACCCAATTTGAAACATAGTCAACAGCAAGCAAAATATAAAGGAAACCAAATGATACAGGAAAGGGACCCATGAAATCGATCCCCCATACATCAAATACCTCACAGAAAAGCATAGGCTGTTGAGGCATTTCACTCTTGCGAGTGATGTTGGTACCTGCTATCTGGCACTCTTTACAAGTGCGATAAATCTCAAAAGCGTCCTTAAAAATAGTTGGCCAATAGAAGCCTGAATCAAGGACCTTTCTTGCAGTCCTTTGAGGACCGAAATGTCCGCCGACTTGAGATGCATGAGAAAATTTTAAAATAGATTCAATCTCATTGTCGGGGACACATCTCCTGATTACCTGGTCACTACCAAACTTCCATAGATATGGATCATCCCAAACATAATATTTGGCATCACTTTTGAGTTTGTGAACCTGTGATCTAGATGCACCTGTAGGAAAAACACCAGCAACAAGAAAATTAACAATGTCAGCAAACCAAGGTGTAATCCCATGCAAAAGAAACAACTGCTCATCAGGAAAATCATCCTTAATAGGAAAAGGATCTTCATCTCTCTCTCTATCCTGCTCAAGTGGTCAGCCACTAAGTTCTCAGCTCCACTTTTGTCTTTAATCTCAACATTAAACTCTTGGAGCAGCAACATCCACCGAATCAATCTCGGTTTTGCATCCGGCTTCTTCAGCAAGTACTTTAAAGCTGCATGGTCAGTAAAAACAACAACCTTGGAACCTAGCAAATAAGATCTGAATTTGTCAAGAGCAAAAACAATAGCTAGCAGTTCTTTTTCAGTGGTAGTGTAATTAGACTGTGCAGAATCTAAAGTCCTAGAAGCATAGTAAATAACATGGGCAGCCTTGTCAACTCTTTGTGCAAGGACAGCCCCAACTGCATAATTCGAAGCATCACACATAAGCTCAAAAGGAAGTGTCCAGTCAGGGGGCTGAATGATGGGAGCGAAGGTCAATGCTTTCTTCAAGAAGTCAAACACTTGTTTGCATTTGTCATCAAACTCGAAAGTGACGTCATTCTTCAACAAGTTCGACAGCGGAAGAGCTATCTTGCTGAAATCCTTGATGAAACGCCTGTAAAAACCTGCATGACCAAGAAAAGAACGAATCTCGCGAATGCAAGAAGGGTAAGGCAGTGTAGAAATCACATCAATCTTAGCAGGGTCAACAGAAATTCCTTTTTCAGAAATAATGTGACCAAGAACAATTCCCTGCTCAACCATAAAATGACACTTTTCATAATTCAACACAAGGTTAGTCTCGATGCATCTTTCTAAAATCAAGTTTAAACTGTTCAAGCATGCATCAAAAGAAGAACCATAAACAGTAAAGTCATCCATAAACACTTCCATGCAATTTTCAATAAAATCAGAGAAAATACTCATCATGCATCGTTGGAAAGTGCCAGGAGCATTGCAAAGGCCAAAAGGCATCTTCCTGTAAGCAAATGTACCGAATGGGCACGTGAAAGTGGTCTTTTCTTGATCTTCAGGTGCAATATGAATCTGAAAGTAACCTGAAAACCCATCAAGAAAACAATAATGTGATTTACCAGCTAGCCGTTCAAGCATCTGGTCAATGAACGGCAAAGGAAAGTGATCCTTTCTAGTAGCCTGGTTCAGTCTCCTGTAATCAATACAAACTCTCCAGCTGTTATGGACTCTAGTGGGAACAAGTTCATTCTTTTCATTTTTTACCACTGTGAGTCCAGATTTCTTAGGTACAACCTGCACTGGACTTACCCACTTACTGTCAGAGATAGGATAAATGATACCTGCTTGCAAGAGTTTAGTTACCTCTTTCTTTACAACATCAAGAATCAAAGGATTAAGCCTCCTTTGGGGCTGCCTTACTGTTTTCGCTCCATCCTCAAGTAAAATCCTGTGCATACACATCGAAGGACTAATACCTGGAAGGTCGGCTAATGTCCACCCGATTGCTTTCTTGTGCCTCTTCAATACCTGCAAAAGTTTGTCTTCTTGATTTAAATCAAGGTTAGAAGAGATAATAACAGGAAGTTTTTCATTATGCTCCAAGTAAGCATATTTCAGGTTCCCAGGGAGCTCTTTTAGCTCTAAGGACGGGGGCTGAATGATGGATGGAAGGCTTGGGGCAGCCGGGATGTCAAGAGCATCGACGACAAGAACAGCCTCATCGGTAACAACTTCACCTGTAGGAAATGTATCAGGCTGCAAGGAAGCATCAATCTCAGCACAAAGGACACAAACGTTAGTGTCAGTGCAGTCAGGACATGAATAATCATCATCAAAATCAGAGAGAGATGGAAAATCAAATGCAAATAATTCAGAATAACTCTCATCAACTAGTTCAGAAATCAACTCAATGTTAAAAACCGAATGCTCCTCCATAGGGTGTTTCATGGCATCGAAGATATTAAATTTTGCGACGATGTCACCAAATTCCATGGACATGGTTCCATCATCAACATCAACTTTTGTCTTCGCCGTTTTCATGAACGGTCTGCCTAAGATGATGGGAGCTCTGCTTGACTTAGTTTCTCCTTCCATGTCCAGAATGTAAAAATCTGCAGGAAAAATTAAATCGTTAACTTGAACGAGGACGTCTTCCACTATGCCGGTGGGACGTGCATTGCTCCTGTTCGCCAGTTGAACGATTAAACCTGTATGCTGCATGGGACCAAGGCAAAGGTTATTATAAATAGAAGTAGGCATAACATTAATGCCCGCTCCTAAATCAAGCAAACAGTTATCAAATTTCTTATCCCCGATGGTACAAGGAATAGTAAAAGTTCCCGGGTCCTTGCACTTTTATGGCAAGACCTGAGAGATGGCCGAAACACTTTGTTCGGGCTGAATGAAAGCAGAGATGCTTCTTCCCAAGTTGACTCTGTCACTTCCTTTTACCTTTCTCTTGTTTGTACACAAATCCTTCAGAAACTTTGCATACCTTGGAACTTGCTTAATCACATCAAGAAGCGGAATATTTACCGCTACTTTTCTGAACATATCCAGAATTTCTTTTTCTTTGTCTCCTTCCTCAATTCTTTTATTTTTCAGAACTCTATGGGGGAAAGGATGTGGTGGCACATACTCCCTTTCTTTATTTTTTTCAGTTCCGACCACAACAGAAGAAGGAGAAGAAAGCTCAGCTGGAGGAGGTTCAGAAGAAGAAAGTTCAGAAGTTACCTCAATGATTTTTTTTATTTTTTTCAGGGGCTGGTTCTGTAACCTTTCCGGATCTCAAAGAAATAGCGCTCACATTAGCATTACCATTCGGATTGACAACAGTTTGTGCTGGAAGTTGGTTCGAACCTTGAGCTTGCATATTATTTATTTGAGTAGCAAGTTGTCCCATCTGTGTGGTCAAGGTCTGAATGCTAGTGTCGGTTCTTTGTTGAAACTGAAGGTTGTTCACGGCCATTTGCTTAACAAGATCTTCCAAGGATGGTCCGGAAGTAGTAGCTGGAGGGGTGTGATGTGGCTGGGGTGATGGAACGGTAAGTTGTTGTTGGGAAGGCTGTTGATTTCCATATCGAAGGTTGGGATGATTCCTCCAATTGGGGTGATATTTGTTGGTAGACAAGTCAGGGGTGTTGTTGTACCTGTTCTGATTGTAAAGGTTGGCTGCATAAGCTTGAGGCAGCTCGGTGACAGTATCATCTTTCAGAAGAGGACAAGTATCAGTGGGGTGATCATGAGCTGTACAAATACCACATACAGTTGCTGTTTGAGGTTTCGCTACTGCAAGTTGTTTAACTAAAGCGGTCAGCTCATCAAGTCTGGTTTCTAAAGCTCTGTTCGAGGAGCCTTGAATTTGATGTACACCCTTGGTTTGGACAGAATTGGTTCGAGTGGTGAACTGCTGGGAATTTAGGGACATATTTTCAATGAGGGCCCTGGCAGCAGCTGGAGTTTTGTCAACAAGTGCTCCACCACTAGCAGCATCAAGAATGTTTCTATCCATAGGTAACAACCCCTCATAAAAGTACTGAATGAGAAGTTGCTCGGTAATCTGATGTTGAGGGCAGCTTGAAACCAACTTCTTGAACCTATCCCAGTATTCAGCCAATGACTCGTTGTCTTGTCTAATGCCACAAATCTCTTTTCGGATTGAAGCAGCTCTAGAGGCAGGAAAGTATCGCTCCAAGAACACTCTCTTCAGAGCATTCCAGCTTGTGATTGAATTCGGTTCAAGATCATATATCCAGTCCTTCGCTGCACCCTGCAAAGAAAAAGGAAAAGCACGAAGTTTGATATGATCTTCAGTGATCCCTTCAGGCTTCAATGGTGTAGAGCACACCACCTGGAATTCCTTCAAATGTTTGTGTGGATCTTCACCTGCAAGACCATTAAACTTTGGCAACAAGTGTATTAAACCCGATTTTAATTCAAAAGGAACAGCAACAGCATCATATTCAATACACAAGCCATTATAATTAACATCAGGGGCTGCAAGTTGCCTTAGAGTTCTATTTTCAGCCATTTCAAGAGCAAATTCAGAATCAGAATCAAACAAATTATGCAAATAGTCAGACTCAGAATCAGACTCAGCTATGGTCGGTGAAGGTGAACTATTGCTAGCCTGGCCTGCTCTACGAAGTGTGTGCAAGGTTCTCTCTACCTCAGGATCAAAAGCAACAAGTTCAGGACAGGAAGACCTAGTAGCCAGGACTAGTGCACAGCAATGCAGCAACAATCGTGAAAATGCCAACTATGTCCCTAAAACAACACAATGAAGCAAATCGATTAAAAATAATTCAAAAAAATAAACTGACACCGAAAATAATCTAATGACGTAAAAATAAAATTTTGATATTTTTTTCGGAATTTTTCGACTCTATGGAAACAGAAAATAAATCATTAAAAATAGTAAAAAGGCTTTTTTCGCGATTTTGGGGTCGAATTCCCTTACTCTTCTAGAGTAAGAGAGTATTGATCGCACGATTTTTCTACTTCCAGTAGGCAAAAACAGTTTACAATCGAATATAATTTTTGCAAAAACTGATTTTTTTTCCGACTCTAAACGCGGACTGACCAAAACCGTGAGGAAACTACGGCTTAAACGCACAAACACTAAATCTAAGACTCTAGCATCAGTTAATATTCACAAGAATCCCCGGCAACGGCGCCAATTTGATCCGCTGTCGCGCGCGGATCAAAAACGAGTATTTTGTAAAACGTAGTATAGCGACAATGGCTCGACTCGTATCGCAAGGATTCTTGATTTTATTAACTAAAAGCAAAGTCGAATTTGGGGGGTTGGTTTGGTGGTCGAATTTCAGAAAAAGAAGCGCTTAAAATAAGTGATTCTGAAAATAAGCTGTTTTGAAATAAGTGATTAAAACAGGTTAATCTGCCGGTTCGACATCCAACTTATCATCGGTCAATATAATTCCAGTCCCTAAATGATTTCAATTCCTATTCGATTGTAATTTCGAATTAACAAGCGCAATTCATACTACAAGATTATAAATTCCTAATGTCCGGATTAAGCAAACAGATTAAAGTATTGTGAATTAAGCAAACACAATTGCGCGGATAAAGCAAACGCGATTAAATTATAGGAAGAACAATCATCGAATCAAATCAATATATATTCTATGGAACTTGAATTAAGCAAACAAGACACAAAACACGATATTGAAAGGAATGAATAATTTAATTGGAATTGATAAAAAACCTCAAAGTATTTGGAACTCGTCCGGCAGATTTCACCTTCAGATTAGTTCTCCATTACACGATCGTACCAAAGCTTCAAAATATTTTCGTGAATCGTGACAGATGAACAGTAACCGCGGCTGCCTAACCTAAGTCAAAGCCACAACCCGTTTTACAATCCAACTGGGTCAAACATACGACCCAGACCCAAAACCAATTAACCCGAAACTTAACTAAAGCTAGTGCTGCAACTTCAACGCATTTTCTGGCCCTGCTACAGTCCGATTCTGACTTCGACTCCAACATAAGATTTGTAGCTCTTTCTCTTAGCTTTCCGTCGATTATTAGAACACCTCAATCGGACTTCTGGAACTCCAGATATGATCGTTTCCGTGCAGACTGCTAATGCTGAAAAATTAATACGAAAAACAAATAAGTGCAAAAATAAAACAAAATATAAAAACATATTAAAACATAAAAATAAATAAAACAAACCGAAGAAATACTTGAGTACAAACATGGAAGAACGTGCATCAAAATGCACTGATCACAATTCAGCATCAACATGCTCCACCTCAACAGGAATCTCTACCTGTTCCAGCTCTTCGTTAGATGTTTCTGCATTTTGACCAACATCATCAGTTTTCTTAAAAGCCATTTCAGCTTCATTGAAAACTACATCTCTAATGGTGATACACCTTCTATGACCTGGCTCTAGGCACCATAGCCTATAAGCTTTAACTCCTTCAGGGTATCCCATGAACATGCATTTCAGAGCTCTAGGTTCAACCTTGTCTTGCCTAATGTGAGCGTAGGCTACGCAGCCAAATACTCTCAGTTTGTCGAGATCTGGTGGATGTCCTGACCAAACTTCTTCAGGTGTCTTCACATCTAACATTGTCGAAGGACAACTGTTTATCATATATGTTGATGTCGAAACAGCCTCAGCCCAAAACACCTTCTTTAACCCCGCACTAGTCAACATGCATCTGACTCTCTCCAAAATAGTTCGATTAAACCTTTCAGCCAAACCATTTTGTTGTGGATTGAAGTAGTTATGTGTCTTGCAATACCAGAGCCTGCATAAAAAATGTCGAACGTCTCATTGCAAAATTCAAGACCATTATCGGTTCTCAACCTCTTGACCTTCCTGCCAGTCTGATTTTCTATTAGAGTCTTCCAACTTTTGAAATTCTCAAAAGTTTCATCCTTAGTCTTCTGAATGAATACCCATAACTTCATGGAATAGTCATCAACTATGGATAGAAAATACCTTGCTCCTTAATTTGATGGACACCTTGCAGGCCCCCAAAGATCAGCATGGATGTAATCGAGCGATCCATGTGTTCTTTGTTTTCCTTTGTTGAACTTCACTCTGCAAAATTTTCCAAGTACACAGGGTTCACAAAATTTCAGCTTTTCGAATTTGTCTCCACCAAGCAGATTTTGTTTCCCTAACTTGACCAGACCCCTTTCACTGACATGACCTAATCTCATGTGCCAGATTTCTATCTTCAACAAAGGTTTCGTGGATGCAACATTTGTCAAACCACTTACAACTTCAGCCTTAAGGGTATACAAGCCTTGTTTCTTTACGCCTCTCAAGACTTCCTTCGACCCCTTCATGACTCTTAGGATACTTTTCTCTCCTTGAAAAACATATCCTTTCTTGTCGAATTCACCAAGAGAAAGTAGATTTCTCTTCAAGTCAGGAACATACATGACTTCGGTCAACAACCTTATTGACTCATCATGGAGCTTGAATCTCACAGATCCAACACCTACAATCTTGCAAGCTTTTTTTGTTTCCCATCAATACTGATCCACCATCTTGATCACATAATTCCTCGAACTAGTATTTGTTTAGAGTCATGTGCCAAGTGCAACCTGAATCCATAATCCACTCTCTTCTCGAGTCACTGCTTGAAACCACAAGAACATCAGATGATTCGAAATCATCTTGAACAATGGTTGCATTGCCATTATCCTTACCTTCATGATCTTTCAGGTGTTCAGGGAACACCTTTCTTGTGTGACCCTCCTTCTTACAATGATAGCATCGAATGCCAGATGCTTTGCCACTGTAAGACTTCGACTGGCTTTTGCCTTTCTTCTTGTCGAACTTACCATCCTTTCGCAAGAATTTTCCTTTAACGGCCAAACCTTCACCAATAGTCGAAGGTTTATGCTCTTTTCGTTCGTTCAAGTCCTTATAATACAAGGCTGATTGAACTTCTTCAAAGGTTAGGGACTCCCTTCCATACAGGAGAGTTTCTTTGAAGTGAGCATGTGATCAAGGCAAAGAACACAATAGTAATAGCGTTTGATCTTCATCATCGATCTTCACATCAATATTTTCAAGATCAATAATTAGCTTGTTGAACATATCCAACTGCTCAGCCAACATTTTGTCTTTAATCATCTTGAATGAATACAAAGCTTGCTTCAGGTAGAGTCGATTTACTAGCGATTTGGTCATGTACAAACTTTCAAGTTTCACCCATAACCCTGATGTCGTCGTCTCCTTTGATACCTACCGGAGAACCTTATCACCAAGGCTTAACAAAATTGTGTTGTGTGCTTTCTTGATCATATTCGTCTTCTTCGCTGCCGTCAATTCTGCATTCATGGCTGTTTCTCCCATCAACGCTTCCAAGCAACCCTGTTGGACAAGTAGGGCTTTCATCTTCAAGCGCCACAGACCAAAATCATTCACTCCGGTAAACTTTTCAACCTCATACTTTGTTGAAGGCATCTTCTCCATGCTCGCCGCACCATTTGTTGTGAAAAACGATGTCAAGAACAAAATATAATAGGAATTAGGGAAGATAAGAAGACCACAATAATTGGTTATAACTGCTATTCTTTTACTTTCTCTTAAAACAAGATTACAAGTTTTACAAGAATAACAAATAACCTCTCTCACCCTAAATTAGGATTTGCATCTTAGCAATGATGAGAGACTAGTATGATATTTATAATAAAACCTAACATACTAACTAATGGGTTTTTTCCACAAGGCCCATTACACAAGCCAACTTAATAAACAAGCTAACTTAACAAATTAGAGTTTAAACACTAAACCTAATTTAACATGCTAACAACCCTAGCATCTTCGACACAAGTGTTATACCCCAAAATTTGCCCGCATCTTTTTTCAGAAAGAAGGCAACAGACTTCTGTCTAAAAATTGGGAGTTTCATATAATCTTGGATTTTATTCCATAAGTATCCTGATTTTATGAATACTCGGTTTTTAGAATTTTTCTTATACGGTATTTTGGCTCGCTGTTGAATTTATTCTTACACAAACGCCAATTACTGTTTATCATTTCACACGCGCTGTTTATTTGAGATTTATTTGCAGATAAATAGTACTGATGCAATTGGTACAAAATTAAATCTTTTTGCAGACGCAGAGTCCGGGGATTCATACTGTACTGGTAACAATTTTTGTACTATATTCTATTATTTTCAAAATCTTTTTCTTTCTTTTCAAATCTCTTTCTTTCAAAATCAAATCCTAACTTTATTCTATACATCTCTCTTTTCAAACCCTACCATACACTTTCTTTCAAATCCTACTACCACTCAAATTTTTCTTTTTTTGTACGGAATCACTTCATTCCCCAACGTCTCTATCCTTCTTTTCACTCTATAAATACATCTCATTTTTTTTTATAAATTCTCACATCAAATTTCAACTCATCTCTCAAATTTCTACTTCATATTCATTCTCTCTTCTTTCCCAGCAAAAATGGCGAAGCGGATGGATACGTGTTTTCTTATGGTCATCACCGTCGTGGTGGTAATCATGTCCTTTTTCTGTCTGCATAGTCCTGAAAAATGCGGACCTGTATTGTTTACACTCCCAATCATCTATATGTTATAATTTATAACATGGGTTATTAATCGTCATTCTTAAAGTTTGTCGTATCTTTTGTTTTCAAATAATGTACCGTTTATTTGTCGTACTGTTCATCATATTATTTAATATTTGTACTGTCAGTATTAAATGTCGTACTATTTGTCGTACTGTAGTTTAATTATCCAAATAATATTTTGTATGTTTTCTGCCAATTAAATATTTATTTTTCTGTGCATTAAATATTTTTTTAGGGTTATTATCGGTAATTTCACTCGCGTACAATATATATTATTTATTTATTATGTCTGTGTTTTTCTAACAACTCATGTAAATAAATTTTCACCATTAACACAACAAAAAAACAAAAAGAAAAAATTAACTTTGACTGTTGAATTTTTACTTTAACTGTTACATTAATGCCTGAACAGTCAGTTGACAGTCAAACCCTCTGACAGTGCAATTCTCCGTGTTTTGTACCATCAATCAAATCAATCTTTTGCATTTCAAAATTCCAATATTTTTGTTCTAGAAGTCTTCTGAATATCACATGATTAGCAGAGACTCAGCACTGCACAAAAATCAGGTACGCTTAACTGTCTCCTACGCGAATAGTCCCTAACTAGGGTTTTTGTTTTTTCAGGAGAACACGTTTTTTGAGACCTCAAATGGAATTCATGGACCTCCATATATCTCAAAGTACCACTATACAAATTTTCAAACTTCAATTTGCTCAGACGCACAGTCAGCAGCTCAAACAGTCAACAGACGACCAGTTTGACCGAAAAGTCAACAGACAGTCAAAAATGAAATTTTTTGTCAACATCCATATTTTGTCAAAAGATTCATAATTTGATCATTGGTTGATCATAATTCATCAAGGAAAGATCAAAAATCAACGAAATCCTAAGTTTCAAAATTAGGGTTTTCTCCTAAAAAGTCAACTGAACTTTGACTGGTCATAACTCTCTCATCCTTCATCCAAAAAATTCCAACCAAAGCTCATTTTGAAGTAAATTCAACTATCTTTCAAATTCAATTGGTCCCATGGTCATTAGATTCACCATTTGGAAAATATAAGCCAAGACATTACAGGTCATTTTCAAAGTCAACAAAAAGTGGTTTTTTTGTCAAAGGCCATAACATCAAGATAACTTCTCCAAATTAAAAAACGTTTCAAAGTGGCTTATAGAGAACATCTTGAGGTTTCTAAAAAGTACAAGAACTCCTTCATATGATAAAAATTGAGGGATTTATGCCTTGTTGAAGTTGGCTATTTTTTTGGGAAAATGCATGAAATCAACATTGATCAAAAGTGTTTTTTTTCAAAAGGGACCAAGTTTCCATGATCCAAACATGCTTCTAACAATGCTAAGGGCCTCCCACGACCAACCTAAGGCCCATAACATTTTATTTCTTTTTTGGTTTAATTTTATTACATTTAAGATTAAATTGAAAAAGAAATGATGAAGGATAATGTTATGTAGCTTTGTTCTTAAGCATGAGTCACCAAGAATTATTCAACTCTGCCCCAAAGAGATGGTACAGCAGACCTAGAGCAAGAGGGTGAAGAAAATCAAACCATGGTTGCTTGAATTCAATGCTTTATATATTATAAAATTCAAAGATTCAAAGAAACATCAATGCTTGGTAGCTTAGTTTTTAAGTACTTTTATGGCCTATAAATGAAGTAGAACACTTCATTAATCAAGAGACACGAATTCAGAACCATTGCTATGCTTGTAACACACTTGAAATTTTGTAAGAAATTTAAAATTCGAATTTTAAGTTTCAGTTAGTTTCAATCCAAACTAAGTATTCAAACATCATCTCTGAACTTCATTGAACCTATCCAAATAAGTTTTAAGCATCAAAGCCTCACAAATCGAGCCACACAAGTCACAGTTTGTTCAAACATAAATCACCTCATATCTGATCATTCATGCATGTTTAACAAGATGTAGACATATATTTGAGTTTAGTTTATGGTTCTGATCGTTTCTGGATAGTTAATTGAAGTTTGGTCACGTATCCATGAAGATACCATTTTAGGGTTCTTGAACTCTATTTTAGGGTTTTTTGTTAGAGGCAAAATTAGACAAAAATAATGGCATGATTGAATTCAGTGGATCATGACGAATAGAATGGACAGGTCGCGAAAATTTTTTGTGCATGTTTACCCCTATTCGCTATTTTGCAGGGATGAAGTTCATCTATTACAGTGTTTTTTGGCAAAAACGCTGTTAAAAGTGTAGGCTGGAGGTTGAAGACGAAGGCGTGGCGCCATCTGATTGGCCAGTTTGAAAAACGCGCGTTTTGTTTTATCCTTGGATCTGATGCTTCGCTGACTAGACTATTTCCATGTGCCACGCATCCATGTCCATCAGATCATTCTGATTCTCTCATCTAACGCTCCTTGTCTTGCAGGTTCACCATAGACCCTAGGGGTTTGCCACACTGAATCATATAAATTAATATTTTCTTAATTAATTTGTTTTTTCTTGCATAATTAATTAAAAATACTTTCAAAAATCCAAAAATAATTTTAATTTCACTTTTAGATTGATAAAATGTTTAATTAATTTTTGACACAAAAATATTTTATTTTTCTCAATAATTAAAATATTTTATTTAATTAATTAGTATATATTTATATATTTGCTTTTTAATTATTTCAACCAATCAAAAAATCAAAAAAAATTTGTTCTTTTTATTAAATTTAGTTTATATATTATAGACTAATTTTGTACATATTTAGAATATTTTTCTCTTTAAGTTTTAATTATTTGTGTAATTATTTGCATAATTATATGTTATTTAACTTAATAACTTTCAAAACAACTTTAAAAAATCCAAAAAAATTAGTTTTATTTTAAAATTAATTAACAAGCAATATAAAAATATTTTAAACTTAATTTTTAGGTTTAATTTCATTTCTACCTTTTTCTCATTTTAATTAAATTAATTATGCATTAATTCTAATTAAAATCAACCATACAAAAAAATCCAAAAATATTTCTTTTATCTTATTGCAATTTAAATTCCTAGATAAAGTGTATAGGTTATCAAAATCATGTACATAGCGTAGTTTACATTTCCCGCACAATCGATGTAATAGCGTAGATTTACTTTCCGCATTTTATATTCCTGTATTTTAATTCCAGTACATATAAAACTGCGTGTATGTCAAAGATAAAAACTGAAGCGTTAGGTCACTAACTTCAAAGATAAAATATCTGAATCAAAACACAATCACACTTGCACCTCTTAGGCTAATCCCTCTTTTACTCTTTTCAAAATCAAATTCTACTGTTTCAAATGCAAAATCGAACTTTTGTTTACATCCGGTAAAAGGAGAATTTTCTAAAGGAAATAGGAAAAGACCTTATAAACTTAGGTTGGGCCTCCTAATTGCTTGCTCAAATCAAAACAAACAAATGTCTCATATATCATTGTTTTTCAAAATAAAACTTTCAAAAAAGACAATACTTGGTATATATCCAAACAAGGATCATTACGAAGTTAACGTTCTTTTTTTCAAAACATCTTTTGAAAGAAAAAAACACTTTGTATACATCCGCACAAGGATCATTACAAAGTCAATCTACAAAATGAATTTTGAAACCACATACAAGCATTTCAAGGCAAGACAAATGATTCAAAACAAGTGAGCTAAGCAATTAAGAGCCCATGGATAACCATGGATACAAAGGGTGCTAACACCTTCCCTTTGTATAACCTACCCCCTTACCCAAAATCTCTTAAAGGTCTTTTTTCTGTTTCTTTTATAAACCTTTCCTTAATTGGATAAAATAAAAGTCGGTGGCGACTCTCTGATTTTCAAAACTCAAAAGCAAAAGAAGAGTCAGTTCGTATATCTCTCACGAGAGGTATGGTAAAAAACCGAGGGCGACAACAAGCATGTGAACAACCTTCGACTTCATGCTTAATCTTGTTGAACCAAGAAGCTACCCTTCGACCATACTAGAGTTCGATCCAATATCTCATAATCTTCGTGTAGGTGAAGAACCATATCTTGTTAATATATTGACAACAAATGATATATAATAATGTGTACAACTAACAAGAGACATCACTTCTCCAATCACACAGAGATGTGGTACTTTTGAGCCAAGTAATTCGTCATCATTTTCTTGATGTCTAAAAGGATATTTTTTTACATCCAATGATCTAACAACGTTTAGAGTGGACAATTGATGAGGTTTGTCCATATAAAAGCGTTTATACACTTTTGTTATATTACATTCTTAATGTATAAATATTTTATTGTCCAGATGCTCAATTTGTAAACATAGATATAAGTTTTTCTTTTCAAAGGCTTTCATCTTAAACTCTTTCTTTAAGCAATTTATAGTTCTTGGTGTAACAGCGTAACCCCTAAAACGTATTTTATTCTATCTCTTTTAATGTTATCTTCCAATTGTGTGTTGCATGAAATATCATCTTCATATATGGTTGTTGTATTTATTTTTCAGAAGATAAACCATAACTTTGTTGTATTTGTTGATTTAGTGATCTCAGT
The DNA here is from genome assembly GCF_029867415.1 of Vicia villosa. Classification (NCBI taxonomy): domain Eukaryota; kingdom Viridiplantae; phylum Streptophyta; class Magnoliopsida; order Fabales; family Fabaceae; genus Vicia; species Vicia villosa. The sequence goes on along the minus strand of NC_081183.1, from coordinate 29,052,019 downwards.
CAAACACATCTTATACTTGCCTCATGGTGCTAAACAATCTGCATGATTTGATGATGTTGTTATCATGGTGTATTCCATAGATCGTCATGAAATAGTTGTACCACAAGTAAACAAATATCTACATAACCTGTTAATTATAATTGAGATACTTTAGGATAAAACAAATATATGACCATAGTACCCCGAAGATAACAAAGTATATGTTAGACTATGTTTCAATGTCTTCATATAAGTGAAGAACTATGTCTTGCTAATAAATTGACAACAAATAATATATCATAATGTGTATAATTAGCAAGATACATAAGTTCTCTAACCATGTTGAGTGATGTGGTTCTTCTGAGCATAGTAATTCTTCATCCTTTTCTTGATGTCTAAAATGATATTTTTTTGACATCCAATGATCTAACAACATTTGGAGTAGACAGCTGATGAGGTTTGTCCATATAGAAGCATTTTGAATTTTTTTTATATTACTTTCTTAATGTATAAACATTTCATTGTCTAAATGCTCAATTAGTAAACTTAAACATAAATTTGTCTTTTCTAAGTATTTCGTCACAAAGTCTTTCTTTAAGCAATTTATAGTTCTTGGTGTAACACCATAGACCCAAAAACTTATATTTAAATTACTCGACAATTTAAGGTGTCACCATGAGTCGACTCATACCGAGCCTTCCAACAAGAGATATGTCGACTCATACCCTTTAGAGGTCAACCGCTTGCTTGAATGCAATGAATCCTTGCTTTCGCGAGTCTGCTCAGGTCAACCCTCCCCCTCAGCATAGGTCGACTCATACTGTTTGAAAACCCAAAATTACCATTTTTCTTCCCTATTCACCTCGTGCAACCATCATTAACCAATATACATTCTATGCATCAATTGAAAGGAAATATCTCATCAATTTATCAAACAACACCGAATTACTATCATTAAAACAAGATTCAAACACCAATTCATGGATTCCATTTCAAAACCTAAGCATTCACAACCTAGAAATTGAAATACTCATTCCTAAATCACTTATCCTACCCATTACATACATCATATACACCCATGATAACATGAAATCCCACCCTCACCTTGAGTGTAGATCTCTTTCTAGGGTTAACTCTTTCTCCTCTTCTCCCCTCTTCTCTTCTTCTATTCTCTTGTTTTCTTCTTTTGTTTTTCACCAAAATGATTATCTAACCCATCTTTCTTTACTAACTAGTGTTTTAGTTATTGGGCTTACTAATACACACCCCCTTATTACTTATATTTCTCATAATTAGGCCCAATAGCTTATTTCTATCATTATACCCAAACAACACATGATCACGCACTTTAATTAATTAATATGCAACATAATAATTAAATAAATAAATAATAAAATAACTAATAAATAAAATCGGGATGTTATAACTCTCCCCCACTTGAAAGATTTTTGTCCTTGAAAATTACCTTCAATGAATAACTCAGGATATGAATCCTTCATCCGACTCTCAAGCTCCCAAGTCACATTACCATCTGCCGGTCCTCCCCAAATCAGTTTTACCAAAGCAATCTCAGTCGTTTCACTTCTCGATCATCTATCCGCATAGGTGATGTATCAACAATCAAAGTATCCCTTACTTGCACATCATCTAATTGGACAAAATGAGACAAATCCGCAATGTATCTCCTCAACTGAGACACATGATCATCTTTCTCAAACTCAGGCGCTTTCCTCCTCTTATCATGATAACTCTTTTGACGACTCTGAGAAATCTTCATATGCTCTTGAATCATCTTAATCTTATCTGTAGTCTAATTAACTATCTCCGGTCCAACCACAACACTTTCTCCATATTCTTACCAACACAAAGGCGTCTTACACTTCCTACCATACAAAACCTCAAATGGTGTCATTCCAATACTCGAATGGAAACTGTTATTATAAGTAAACTCAATCAAAGGCAAAAAGCTATCACAAGCACCTCCTTGTTCTAAAACACAAGCTCTTAAAAGATCCTCAAGACACTGCATCGTCCTCTCAATCAGACCATCAGTTTGCGGATGATACACCGAACTCAAATGCAACTTTGTACCCAAAGCACTTTGCAAACCTTCCCAAAATCTCGAAGTAAACCTCAAATCTCTATCGGAAATAATACTCGACGAAATACCATGCAAACTCACAATCTTCTCAATATACAACTTAACAAAACTTTTCATCAGATAATCCATCCTCATCGGAATAAAGTGAGTGGATTTCGTCAATCCATGCATAATAACCCAAACAACTTCACAATTAATCTGTGTCCTCGGCATACCCAAAACAAAATCCATAGAAATGTTATCTCATTTCCACTCAGGAATATATAAAGGTTGCAACAATCCAGACGATTTCTGATATTCAATCTTTATTTATGACAAATCAAACAAGAATACACAAACTATGCAATATCCTTCTTCATACCAGACCACCAAAACAATTTCCTAAAATCTTGATACATCTTGATAACACCAGGATGAATACTTAAACCACTACGATGTCCTTCATCAAGAATCCTTTTCTACAAATCTAGTACTTCTGGAACATAAATTCTATCATGACACCTCATTATACCATTCTCATCAATCCAGAAATCACCACCTCTACCTTGATTGATCAACGTCAATTGATCCACCAAACTAAATTAAATTTCTGACCTTCTCGAATCTCATCAAGAATACCAATAGTAAGCTTCAACATACTGAGCTTAACACTGACGAAGTCTCTTCACAAACCAAACTCATATCTCGAAATTGCTCAAGTAAATCCAACTATCGCATCATCAACATAGACATATGCAAAGACTTCCTACTTAAAGCATCAGCTACAACATTCGCCTTACCTGGATGATAATTCAAACCAAAATCATAGCCCTTCAAGAATTCCAATCATCATCTCTGCCTCATATTGAACTCTTTATAATCAAACAAATACTTCAAACTCTTGTGATCATTGAACACATCAAACCTTGATTCAAACACACTCAGACGAATAAAATTCTTCTCAAGCAAATCCTCAAGTTGACTCTTCAACTCTTTCAACTCAGAAGCTGACATTCAATATGGAGCCATCGAAACAAGACTAGTTCCAAGAATTAAATCAATAGTAAACTCCACCTCATGTTCTGGTGGCAAATCACTTACATCTTCAGGAAATATCTCAGGAAAATCACGAACTATTGCTAATTCACCACTCGTTCGTTTTCCCTTAATATCCAATGTTGCCATCAAAGCCAACAACACAACACCATCCTACACGACCTCATTCACTTTACATATTATCAAGCTGGCAAGTCAAGCCTATCCAATCCAATACAATCCCGTCTATTATCAACGAGAGGTTGAGGGTGATTAGTTCCTCAATTTGTCCATAGGTAGCCGACAACCATAATGGTAGCATAAACTACCGTTACTCAACTACAACAACATCCTCTACCGTATGCTTAAAGTTACCTAAGCATAATGTCGCACGTAGCAACAATTTCTCCCCCAGTTGTTTCAATCCCACCCTTACAGACAAACCGCTAGAAACACATCGAGCACCAACAATGTTTCACACACTTGTCGTATACCAAAAGGAGTAAACACATTAATAACCTGGCCATTGGACGACCAGAATCTGATACCACAAATGTAACACCCATTTATAAACCCCAAGAAATTACAACATAATCAGAGTAAAATAAACATGCAAAACATCAAAAAGGTTTCACATGGTGTTTACAAAAACCAATAAAACAACATAAACATACACCTGGTCATAATCATAACACATATTGAAACATCGTGTTTTATCAACTTATGCATATCACAGCAGAATAGTTCTTTTCTCAAATATTGTCAATGATTATATAACATACTATAATCATAAAATCAAGACACTGGTTACTAAGGCCACTCATCACATCATCTCAAAATGCAATACCAAATAGAGTGTATAACGACATCTCTTAATTAAAAACATGAGTTCAAACATAAAACGCCGTGTTACATGACCAGAGCATGACTCACTACCTAATGTAAGGACATAACAAAATCTAACTCCTTTGACTAATCCGCGTGAGAAGCGCTGCTAGTCTTCAGTACCTGAGCGATGTTGCATAGAACATCATTTCAACAGAAGGGTGAGAATTCACATCATTATATAAATATATAATAACAAGCAATGTATAACATACATACATTAAGAATTCATCACACTTTTCATAATCATCTATACAACATAACTTGACAATTTCAAATACCAAAGTAATCAAATACAAGCATTGCAAGTATATAAATTCACCAATTATCGCATATAGCACAATTACCACCAATGTAACATACATGTAATAATTAACCAATTATCACATATTGCAAAACCAAAGCAAACATAACATAACAACAAATGTGACTCCAATGCAATCAATGTGACTCATGCATGTGGTACCAACGTGAACATCAAGCTCACTCGATCCTGATTCAATATCTAGAACCAGAGCCACACTTCCGATTCGGACAAGACCAAAGCCCAAATACGAACATATAATCCATTGCTTCTATTTCCAAACAAGGATCAAGCCACCGCTTCTATTTCCACACAAGGATCAAGCCACCGCTTCTATTTCCACACAAGAATCAAGCCACCGCTTCTATTTCCATACAATGATCAAAGCCACTAACGGAATAATAAGATTCCCCATAAATGCATGTACAATTAACAAAACATATTCAATTAAGATTATCCATATAATATTAACATGCAAGCATATCATCATAATTCAACACACCAATTGTACAACATACATTCATCATGTAAACAACATCACCAATGAATTTAAATAGCATTAAACATTAACACATATTACAAATAACATATAACATGACATACCAACGCATGTTATTCACATCTTATCAATTCATTCCATATGCATACATAAATACATGTCATTTACACAACCACACAATGATTAAATTACCCATTTCCAAGAAACTTAGTTCTATCATATAGGTTATTGCATTAGCTTCCTATTGCTTCGAACGACACACAAAACGGATTTACGATTCAAAACTCAAGCTTAACAAAAGAAAAGTCATAAATAACCTAATATAATGACTGCATAATATGTAACTTCTCAAAAAAAAGCTCACAAATAATACGTCAATGGTAAAGAAAGGCGAAACACAAATTAAACCATCAATTGGGTAAATGGTATCCAAAAAGTGAGTTGTCTAACTTACCTCCTTGTCTATGAAAATAATTTCAAAGTGTTCCTTGTTGTTGGAAATAACACTCCATTTTTGCTCCACACGAATCGCAACCTTCCATAAATTCTTACTGTCGTTGATGTTGCAAATTCGCTCGAACGGTCTAGCCAAGAAAGAGACGGAGGAAGATGGTGTGTGGGAGTAAAAAAATGAGAGCATTTTTCAAAGAGTTGAAAATTGGTTTTAGTTTTAAGAAGGATGTTGAAAAGAGAAGCAAGGGAAAAGGTTTGTATCGGAAGAAGTAAATACATACTTGCAATCAAAGTAGGTATGTTCAGACTGCTCCTACGGACTTGAAGGGAAAGGAGGAGCAAAGATCGAATTTACTCAGATCCGCTTACCCTTCGAGCAAGAAAAGAAAGAAATCAAAAAAGGAAGGAAAATTAAAGGAAGAGGCAAGATGGGAGTATGCAAGAAAGAAATATTTGTTGAGGAAGAGGCAAACTGGTCGCGGAGAAGGGTTAAATGTTGTGGATGGGTTAATTGAAAAGAAGAGCAAAATTGGAATGTCAAGAACATTGAATTTTCTTATATGATATATTTGATTTTTGAATCAAACTATTTGTGGAGCTATTGCATCTAATTCCTTTATCATAGATATTTGATTTGATGAATTTAATTATAAAACATCATTAAAAGGTCATACCAATTAAGATCAATTGTATTGAATGACCTCGAATGGAATTTCTTGAAAACAAAGTCATGAGATTCTTTAATTGCAACTTTACCATTCTTCACTAATAGAGATATCATTGGTATTTTTACTACTATATTTGGTGGCAATGTGAATGTTATAAAAAATTCCAATATAGCATTAATTATTAACTTTAGAGGTTATCAACTATTAGGTATTATCAAAAGTTCTAAGCTTGTTATGTGTTTTTGCATGTACGACATTAAGCTTATTATAAGAAATATTATTTATTATTGTTTTATTTATTATTCATGCTTTGTTAAGAGTTGTCCTAGTTTATAGGAAGTTCAGTTGAAGTCATTAAATGTGGACTATGTAGCCAAATTAGTAGGACTTAGTGGTTAACTTAATTTTTAATTTGTTTTAAGCAATTCTGTTTTTTTGGTCTTTTTTAGTGGAATGAAATAGCAGTTTCTTCTACCTGAGTGTTCCTTTTTTCTCTATAAAATCAACAATGGTATCGAGAGCTAGTTAATTTAGAAAAAAACTGAGTGAAACACGGTGAGATTTGAGAGTAAACAATAATTGTAGATCAATGGCAACTTCCAATGAGAATTTTGTGCAAGCTGCAATTCCTTTTTTTGATGGTCATTATGACCATTGGAGCATGTTAATGGAGAATTTCTTGAGGTCTAAAGATTATCGGCAAGTTGTTGACTTCGCATTTATGGAGCTTGCGAAGGGAGCAGTTCAAACAGATGCACAAAAGGCAGAACTAGAGGCGTTGAAACTCAAGTCATAGATCGAGTAACTTTGGAGACGATTCTCAGCAAAGAAACCTCCAAACAGATTTGGGACTCAATGAAGACGAAATTTCAAGGGAATGCTAGGGCAAGATAAGTGCAGCTTCAAGCCATACGAATTGAATTTGAGACTTTACGCATGAAGTCGGATGAATCTGTCACATATTTCTTTGAAAAAACGATGATCATTGCCAACAAAATGAGAATTCATGGAGACAAAATGGAATATGTGGCCATTATTTAGAAGTTTCTTAGATCAATGACAACAAAGTACAAATTTATTGTCTGCTCCATTGAAGAATCCAAAGATATTGATTCACTTACGATTGATGAATTACAAAGTTCCTTGCTCGTTCATGAGAATAAAATCAACAACCAAAACAAAGAGGAGCAAGCACTTAAAGCCTCGACTTATTCAAATACCTCTAATTTTAGAGGAGGCCGAGGCAGGGGCAGAGGAAGAGGTTGAGGTGGTTACGCTAGAGGCGATAATGGTCGTAGCAGCAACCATAGCAACAATCTTGCCAACCACCAAAATTTAGACAACTAAGGAAGAGGAAGAGGAAGAGTTGGCTGTCGTGGAGGTAATCAATCAAATAATTATCGCCTAAATTCTAATTTTGAGTGCTATCGTTGTCATAAATATGGCCATCATCAAAATGAATGTATAACTAGCTTGAATGGCGAAAATGGAGAAAGGACCAACTTTGCAGAAAGAGAAGAAGAGGAATATCTCTTGATGGTGTGCAATGCGACCGAGGAAATTCCATATAATCTGTGGTATTTGGATACAGGCTGCAGCAATCACATGTGTGGTGATAAGACAATATTTTCATATTTGGATGACTCTTTTCTTAGCACCGTCAAGTTTTTCGACAACTCCAAAATTAATGTTGCTGGAAAGGGTAATATTATTTTCAAGGCCAACGAAAATAAAAGTCACATCATCTCTGATGTCTTCTTTGTCCCAGAATTGAAGACTAACTTGATTAGCCTAGGACAACTTCAAGAAAAAGGGTACGAGATTCTGATCAAGAATGGTGTTTGTTGGGTTCAAGATGAAAAATTAGGGTTGATTGCTAAAGTTAAAATGACATATAATCGTTTGCTTCCATTAAATATGGACAGATCCACCAGTTCTTGTTTCTCATCAAAGATTCAAGATTCAACATGGTTATGGCATTTTCGCTATGGTCACCTAAATTTTGAATGATTGAAAACATTGCAGCAGAAAAATATGGTGACAGGTCTTCTAGAAATCGCACCTCCAAGTAAGATTTGTGAAGATTATGCTGTTAGCAAGCAGCACCGAGACTATTTTCCATCTGGAACATCCATCAGAGCCAAGAAAATTTTAGAGGTGGTTCATTCAGAAATTTGCGGGCCTCTAAATCTAATGTCGAATGAAGGTAAACGATACTTCATTACCTTCATTGACGATTACAGTAGGAAGACATGGGTGTATTTTTTGAAAGAAAAATGATAAGTGCCAATTTGTAGTGCTTTAGTATATATAATTTTGTGGAACTTATCGTGTTTTTGTGCAAATTCCATTGAATAATCCCATGTTTAGTGTGTAAATACGTTTGGTTTGTTTATACTCGTGTTTTGATTCATTTGTGTACATTTTGATAGTTTTCTATTCATTTTGTAGATATTGATGGGTATTTGGAGCATGAGCAATAAAGTATCGAAGACACGACTTCAAACACACGACTTAGGGTGTGAGTGATGCTTGATTATATTGATGAGTATTGTAGATTGAGTATAACTGATCGATAAGTTTAAGTTTGTGAAAAGTAGATTATATGCAATGCCTAATAAGTCTATTCTTTTTGAAAAAATGAACTCTTTTTGTGTTAATATTTACTTTTTTCATTTTTATGCTTTACCAATTCAATCCAAAATCATAACTTTGGAAACTGTTGAACAACAATTCAATGCACTAGTCCCTGTGGAGACGATAAATTCCCGGATAAATATTTCCAAAACTTTTGTTGCTTGCCGGTTTACCGCTCCAACAAAATGGTTCCGTTGCCGATGATTGATATTTTATTAAATTGCATCACAATAGTTTCTTTGGTTTTGATTTTTGTATATATTTGTCTATATTGTATATTCTCACTTGTTTATATTCTCTCTTGTACTAATCAAAAACCCTTGATCATAACCTGGGGCAGGGTAGTCCTCAGTTAATTTGGCTGTGCATTCTATTTTAAGAGAATCACTCGGTACACCTTTCAACAAAGGTTTCAACCACAAGCGTTCATCTGCACACATCAAAGAAGTGTTGGAGATGTCAATCAAAAGCCAATGATGGTTCATCAATCATTAAGCGAGGCAGTCAATATCTTTCAAAAAGAAAAAAATGAAAAAACATATATACAAAGAAAAGCCTGCTAAGTCAAGAAATCAAAAGATGACTTAGGTAAATATCAAGGCATCCCGGTGACTGTAATCTCAAAAATAAACAGTTCAGGCAAAAGTTAGGGATATCAAAAAGATGAAAACAGAGAAGTCAATAAATTCCTGAACAACACAATGTTGTGACTACCAAAAGGAAGAAGTGACTGTCATCTCAAAAAGTTCTCTTTGTCTGTGAACCATCATTGAAAGTCCTAATTGAAGCATGGTTAGTTCGAAAGCATACTGTCACCAAAAAGGTATCTCGACTCCTTAAGGTTTACTACAAATGTTAAGTTGATATCCTGTTTTTACAAACATCACATTGTTACAAATAGCATGTTTTACAAATATCACGCTTTTACATCTTTTGTTTTAATGTTTTTTCAAAAACTCAAGACAAACGTATGCATTGCATCTCATGAATTCATTATTAAACATATCATGCTACATAATTTCAAATATTAGCATCAGAAAGAACTTGCAACAGGGTACAATTAATGACTGAAAGTTATCTCGACAGACAAGATTACTCCGAGAAGCAATGTCTCCTACGTATACAAGGGGCATGACACGCTTTGCCCAATCAATCTGGGACAATCAGGTCAATATTCAAAGAATATCTCAAATGCCAAACAGTCAAAGGCATACATCCCAAGTGGGTTTCAAACTATTTCCCGACCAATCTGGGGCAATCAAGTCAAGATTCCGAGAATCTCTCAAGGATGCCAAACAGTCAAAGGCATACATCCCAAGTGGGTTTCAAACTATTTCCCGACCAATCTGGGGCAATCAAGTCAAGATTCCGAGAATATCTCAAGGATGCCAAAACAATCAGGGGCATGCACCCAAGTGGGTCAGAAGCCATCGCTCGATCAGTCAGGGGAATCATCCCAAGTATATGATTACTAGGGGCATGACGCCCATAGTGCACATCTCATAAAGTCCTCGCGAGGCGAATCTTTCCAAAGTTCCTACTAGTAGGGGCAAATCTATGCAAGTTGTCATACCCCAAAATTTGCCCAACATAGTTATTCATATTTCAGCCCATCTAACTTTCAAAAGCTCAAAGAAATACAAGAAGAAAGCACGCAGTCTCTCTCCTAAACAACAACCCTCAAACTAGGAAGAAAAATCAAGTTCTGGCAATTCAAGTGGACCTCATAACCTCTCATATGCTTCAAAGGGTCCTCATGCCAAGTTTCAAGTCCTGATTCAAAAGATTGCTCACTCAATGGCCCAAACGATCGATAATCGATTTATTGACCTAAAAATTAAAATATGGTAAAACCACAGTCAAAACTTCTGATTTTTGGTCAACATCATCATTATGAAGTATCATTCATCATTTGATCAAATATTGATCATGATTTATCAAGAAAAGGTCAAGAATCCACAAAAGTATAAAGTTGCTAAATTAGGGTTTCTAGGCAAAAGTCAACCGAACTTTGACCAGCCATAACTCTCTCATACTTTCTCATAAATTCCTCAACCAAAGCTCATTCTCAAGGAAATTTGATTCTCTACAACTTTTATGTTGGGACCAAGGTCAAGAAATGCTTCCGCCTAAGATATATGAGCCAAAATATTACAGGTCCTTCTAGAAGATCGCAAAAAGCAGTTTTTTGTCAGGAGCAATATCATCAAAATAAAATCTCTAAATGGAAAATATGTTCCAAAGGGGATTTTAGAGGACATCTTGGGCTTTCCAAAAAGTCCTAGATCACCTTCGTATGATGAGTATTGACCAAGTTATGAGTTGTAGAAGTTGGTCAATTTTTGAGAAAAATGCAAAAATATCAAGCGGGCAATTTGAGTTTTCGTGCTATTGGGCCCAAGATTTGTGATCCAAAACTTATGTGTGACATATTGAAGTCTTATAAGCCCATTGGTGCATAAGCATGATTTTTGTTCTATTTATCTTTGATTTTATTTTATTTAAATAAGATTAAATCAAAATAAATCCAAATAAATAAGATAAAAATCAAATCTTGGTAGATGGCACATGGATTGGTTCCTCTCAATCAGAAATATATCAAAAATCATCCTTGGGCATCAAGAAAACCAGTTGAGCTCGATTGAATATAATTGGAGTAAATATAGAAAGATTTGATGAAAATCTCAATCAAAGATTCAAAGGGCCAAATCTTGGGTTTCTTGACAAACAAATGACCTAATTCTCATGCTTTATTTATACACAACATGATCAAACTACTGGGGGACGAAAATCTGGCCAAGAGAAATAGGGTTTCATAAGACAAAAAACTCTCTAAATTAGGGCACGCTCAAAAATCATTCCCAGTAAGATTCAGCCGCGTTTAATTGTTTCATTATGTTCCTGAAGGTCCAAGGAGCTCATCCCAGCCATTCCTGAAGTCGTTCTCAACCCAGAACTCGCATAGCCATCTTCATCGGTTTGCTCTTATTTTTCGAATTCTTAATTCTTAATACATGCAGTTTAAAGGAATTTTATGCATACATATAGAATGCCCATTATGTTTAAAGTTGTTTAGAGTATTCGTTTTGAAGTTTTCATGCCAGGACCGTGAAACACAATTGTTAGGGCTTTGGAATTCACTCACACGTATCTCACGTTACGATGGATTTCAGGCCAAGAAACCACCGCCATTGAATTCAAAAGGTCCCTTTTACGGCTGTTCGAGTTGTGTTTTTGCAGGATGTGTATCTCTATAATTCGCTACGAAACATGCATGGAAGAATCGTAGCAAATCCATAGCTAAAAAGGTGTGCAGCTTTTCAGAGGTTGAAGACGATGAGGGAATCCAGGTGGCGAGCGTTGATGGGCCAGTCAACGATTCCAAATTTTCTCTTTGATGTTGGTTGGACGGTCCAAGGGAAAGGGGGCCCACGCTAACCGAATCTGTTGGCTCTCTGACTCTCATTGGTCTACTCATAAGAATGTGGGCCCAACGCTGGTTTATTTTGACTTTTGCATTCAATTGTTTTTTTATATAATTCTTTTCAGTCATTATTATGACAATATAATGTTGGTGGACGATTAGAAAGAGGAGAATGGTATAATCTCAGAGACCAGGGATCGAATCCCTCCTGTGCCCAAATTTTTTCTCAAATTGTTATCATAGATCCTGCGTCCCTCATGCGCAAGTGCACGTCATACGACCTCAGGTTGCCACCGTCAGATGACCAGCGATACATGATCAAACGCCCAGGAAGCTGCATACTCACCATGGACCTTCACAAGCCATCCACACTTAATCAGAGCTAAGCCTTTTTCTTTTAATTTTTATTATTTAGTTTTAATTAATTTTGTTTATTTATATTCTTTTTCTTTTCCTTTTTCTATTATAATTTTCTTTTTTGTATTTTATATATGTTTTTGAATTAGTTTTTATATAAAAATTTTATAATTGTTTATTATCGAAAACCCAATTTTTCATGAATAATTGTTTTTTATATATATTATTAAAATTCTAATACGCTTTTAATTAATTGATAATTAGGATTAATCTTATGTTTATTTTAATTATTTGTTATATCTGATCAAACTTTCGATTTCATTAACTTTTAGGGTTTGTTCTATCCCATTTATTTATTCTATTAGGGTTTGTACCCATAACTAACGAATCTTAAATGCACCAACGCTTCTCTTCTTCATGTCAATTCCTTTTAGGGTTAATCAGATTTCTTCCGATTACGCGCCCTACCAATCAAAAGCTAAGTTTCTAATCCTTTGCTTGTTTAATAATATTTTTATCTTTATTTTTATTTTTGCCTTCTAAAAATTAGGGTTTGCCTCACTAATTAATGAATTCGTTCTACACTCACCACTATCATTTTTCGTTTAATTCTCAGATGATCAGAGTCAATCGAAGGTTCGAGGAAGATCAAGGCTGAAGACGTGCGAATTAATTTTATGTTTTATTTTTCCCCCATCCCCACAGGTGTTTATTGTAATAGCGTAGGAATTTATTTTCTGCCTTTAATTTCCGTAATATTAACTGCGTGGTTAGTAATCTTAGGGAGTGCAAGCCTTTAACAGAATTAGGATAACTAATTACAAGATTAAATATTCGAACTGAACCACATGATTGTGCCACACACACACCTTTAGGGTAATCCTTCTTGTTGCCTTTGTTGCCTGTTGCCTTACAAACTTGTTGCCTCTAAGTATGCTAAATAGTCAAAGTCCCTCGATTCCGAGGATACCTAAAGCAATGTTGCCTTCAAAGTTATTGAAACTCCCTCGAGGTTGCCTTATACAGAATAATCCTCCCAGCTGCTAAGGTATCCTCACGTGATACCTCAAATGACTATTATATCCTTCCCTTAGACTACCCGCCTTCTCTATGGCATGGGACAGTCTTATGGCGAATGATTACTCGATGACCCTTTCAACATCCAATTGAAAGACTTCCTGCCCTCTTATGGTATGAATAGATCCTTTCGCCCGAAAAGCTAAAAGAACGATTTTTCAAACTTAGGGTAGTTGCTATTAATTGCTTGCTCTATTTCAAATTCAAAACTCTTTTCCCACTCTTTTCAAATCAAATTCAAAAAGACTACGCTTATTTACAAGCTAAAGTTCTTCTTCGAAAATCTTTTCAAACAATTCAAACATTTCAAACAAAGTGAGCTAAGCAATTAAGAGCCCATGGATAACCATGGATACAAAGGGTGCCTTACACCTTCCCTTTATATAACTTACCCCCTAACTCAAAATCTTTAAAAGGTCTTTTTCTGTTCTTTTAGCCTTTCTTATTGGATAAAATAAAAGTCGGTGGCGACTCTTGCTATCCGCACATTCCGAATAAAGTCAGTTCACCGTGTTACACAAGTCCAATTTGACATCTTGATCAATACTCAGTGGTGCGTCCTAATCAAATCCAGGAATGGTAGTTACTATAATACTAGGGGCAACTTTCAAGACACCCATGTCTCCCCACATAGCCGGGTTCACAAGATCATATTCACATAGAGTAATCATTAAGAAGATATCTTCGAATGCTCTCGTTCCAACAAAGACATATCTCCCCAACAAGATTTACATCTTCAACACTGCCGTTTCTCCAACACTTTGCTCTTCTCCAACATGGTTTATTAATATCTTTATCCCCAATCAGGGTACATCAAGTTACTGATCATCCCCAAGCAGGAACTACAAATCCCCAGCTGAGCATCTTCAAGACAAGATCAGACAATAAAATAGAGATTTATTTTCTCAGTCAAGACAACATAGATCATATTCACATATCATATGTCATAAACATATTCATACATTACCTCATAATGAACTCATGCATAACATACAAAGTCTCTCAGGTACTCGTTACATAACACATGCATCATGACATTATATAAATTGCTACACCTATTGTAGAATACAGGTACAGACAAATGAACGAAATCTCCAACTTTCTAAGATCTAATTCATTCACCACGAACGGTGATAACACGATCATTCTCAAAGATTTAATTCAGCTACTACAAACGGTACTGACACGATCATCTTCCAAGATCTAATTCACTTACCACGAACGGTGGTGACACGATCATTTTCAAAGATCTAATTCAGTTACTACGAACGGTACTGACACGGTCAAAGATCTAATTCCATCATCACGAACGTTGTGGACACGATCAATTATCCCCTAAAGTCTAATTTAGTTACTACGAATGGTGCTGACACGACAAAAGAATCTAATTCTATCATCACGAACGGTGTAGACATGATCATCTCTCCAAGATCTAATTCGGTTACTACGAACGGTGCTGACACGATCAACCTTTAAAGAGATCTAATTCTATCATCACGAACGGTGTGGACACGATCATCTTTCCAAAATCTAATTCAGTTACTACGAACGGTGCTGACACGATTGACCTTTAAGAATCTAATTCTATCATCACGAACAGTACTGACACGATCAACTTTCAAGGATATAATTCCATCATCACGAACGGTGTGGATACAATCAACTATTTCCTAAGTCTAATTCAGTTACTATGAATGGTGCTGACACGACCAACTCTCAAAGATCTAATTCATCTACTACGAACGGTAATGACACAATCAACATTCAAACAACTACTTCTCAAACACTTCAAACATAATCTAATGCATGCTCAAATGGATGGCATCTTTTAAGCCCATCCCTATCATACACCTGGATGGCATCTTCAAGCCCATCTCCGACAAAAGTCCCTACTTCAGCTAGGGCAAATTTCTTGGTATTCTAGTGTTCAATACTCTTCCACCTTCAGATACCGACTGGTATACAAACCACTCTACATCTTCAGGTTCAAGAAAATTAAACAGGGGCAAATGTCATACCCCAAAATTTGCCCATACATTTTCTCCCATTCAAATTCAAATCAAGATACAAAGCTCCAAAACACACTCTCCTAAGCAAAAGATCAGAAACTAGGGTTTGGATTGTTCAAAGGAAAATCAATGAATCAATAGCTACAAGGCATTCCATATGGTCTATGATGTCTCACATTACCTTTACAACAAGTATCAAGTCTCAGCTCAGGGAATTGGTCATTCAATCGGTCAGAAAGTCAACAGTCGACTAGGTTAACCTAAAAGTTAACTGTGGTCAAAATACAGTCAAAACTCCTGATTTTTTGTCAACATCCTCATATTGAAGTATCATTCACCATTTGATCAATTACTGATCATGGTTCATCAAGGAAAGATAAAAAATGAACAAATAAAAAAGTTTCTAAATTAGGGTTTTCATAGGAGAAAGTCAACTGAACTTTGACCAGCCATAACTTTCACATGGAACATCAGAAATTTACCATCCAAAGCTCATTTTGAAGGAAATTTGATTCTTTACAACTTTGTCTCTCACATGCCAAGTCTAAAAATGCTTAATTTGGGAGATATGGACCAAAACATTATAGGTCCTTTTCAAAAGTAAACAAAAAGTCACTTTTTTCAAAAGGACACACAAGGAGCATGGAAAATAATTTTGATATGAGACCAAAGACACTGGTTAAAGGACTCTCTAAGGTTTCTAAAAAGTCCTAAAACACTTCCATACCTCAAAAATTGATAGAGATAGGCCTTGTCAAAGTTGGACTATTTTGGAGGGAAAAATGTGAAGAAACTTGAATATTTTTTGCAAATGGGCCCATGTTCTTTTTATCCAATCTTGTTATACAAGTCATCTAGAAGCTCCAATCTCTAATACACGAATTATTGATGATTAATTGATTTTATATGAATTTTTATTCATTAAAAAATCAATATTAATCGAATATTTGAAGGAAAATAGAAATAAATTAATTTTATTTTGGTTCCAATCAAATTAAATCATCATTTAAGTCAAATATCTTATTCAAATTCGTGCACATATAATTTTGTGAAAAAGATTGAGTTTTGGCCAAGATTAGAAATTTTCAAAAATCAATTTTCAATCAATATGCCAATGATTGATTCAAGGAGATTTGATCTGTTATTATCAACCCTAATCCATCCATATAAGTACACAAATAGTCCAAGGGCAAGGGTTCAGGTTTTTGCAGCTCAAGAATCATCAAATTCGAGTGAAAAAGTTGGAGAAAATTTGAGATTCAGTTTCCAATTTGCAGGCATTTAGAGGAGTTCTCTTTGATCCCAACACATTCCTAAGGATCTTCTGAAGCTGTGCCAATCATTACCAGGTCTCTAACCATGAGAATACACGTTCAAGAGGCCGAGGATTGTTCAAATCGAATCTGAATCGATTAGGTTAATTCATGCATCCATATTAAAAACTAGTTGCATATTTATGTTTGTGAGGGTGTGCCGATCGTTCCTGGAACTTTAATTACGTTTCTATGCATATTTGAGGCTAACGCCATTGTTAGGGTTAGAGACCTCAAATTAGGGTTTCTTTCATTAGGCAAAATTACAAGCAATTGCAGGCACTAGCTTAATCGCGAGACCCAGACGATCGTGTCTAAGAGGTCGCGAAACGTTTCTTGTTGTGTTTTGCCCTATTCGTAAATGCAGGGTTTTAGCCACGGTGGAGTGTCCGTAGGTAAAAGCTAAGGCGACGGACAGAGGTAAAAGACGACTACACGTCACTCCCTCATTGGTGCAAAGGCGCGCACAGGTTTTTTTAAAAATTTTGTGATCTAGTGCATTAAGACGTACGAGTCTCCCATGCGCCTTCACTCTCCTGGCCACAGGATCATCTTCCAACCTCATCCAACGTATCCTGAAGCAGCGAGACCACCATAGTCCACGCACGCGAGCCACACTGGATCCAAGCTAAGTTTTTCCATTTTTTTTCTTTTTAATTACATAAAATCCTTTATATTTATATATATATATACATATATATATATATATATATATACATATATATATATATACATATATATATATATATATATATATATATATATATATGTTTTTATTGACTGTTTCTTTTTATTTATTTTATAAATAAAACTTATATTTTACTTTCAAAAACTTTTTTCTTTCTTTCTTTTATAATTAATGATAATTATTTTATATTAATATTTATCTTATTTATTTTAATATATGTATATATTATTATTCAAATTATCTTTTTTTTTCATATATATTTTCTTTTATATTTATTTATTCTTATTTATCTATTTACTTATAATTACATATTTCCTTTATTTTATCTATTTTTTTTATTATCATATTTATTTAAATTCATTTACATATTTTCAAAAATTCATATATATTTTGTTATCATCCAAAAAATTCATAAAAAATACTTGTGTGTCTGATTTTATTTTCTCTTTTCGATTTAATTAATTAGGTCGCGAGACCAATAATTAATTAAATTGTTTATGTTATTTTATTCAATTCGTACCCTAATTAGGGTTTACGATGGTCATTCCATACACTAGTTTGCCACCTTTTCAGGGTGTGCCAACCGTCAAGGCTCGAATAGTCGGTAACCCTAAACGTTAATTTCCTTTATTCTTTTGCTTTTATTTATTTATTTATTATCCTCCGCTGCTTTCATTTTCCCTTCCCCCCGCTGGTTTCAGTTTCCCTTTCCCCATTATTGCTTTAATTGTTAATATTAGTTGTTGTGGTTAGTAATTCTAGGGAGTGCAAGCCCGTAATTAACCTAGAATAACTAATTATAAGATAAATTTCTGAATTAAATCACGTGATTGGTGCACACACGCACACTTTTGGGGTAACCTCTCTGTTGCCTGTTGCCAATACGAGGATACCTCAGCCATGTTGCCTCGATAAATACAAAGGTCATAAGACCCTAATGATGCTACCTTCGATACACCAATATGACCTCGACCCTCGGAAGTTGCCTACGGAAAGGCTGAGGTATCCTCTGGCTGCCCACGAAAGGCTGTTCTGGTTCTTCCCTTGGACTACCTGCCTCTCTATGGCATGGGACAGTCTTATGGAGAACGAACTCTCGATGACCCTTCAACCTCCAAATGAAAGGCTTCCTGCCCTCTTATGGCATGGAAAGACCCTTTCACCCTGAAAGGCTAAAAGAACGTTCTTTTTAAAACACTAAGGTAATTGTTCCTAATTGCCTTGCTCTGGCTAAATTTTTTTTCATATTCTTTCTCATAAACCTTCAAAATGGCTACACTCATTTACGAGCTAAAGTCCAAATTCTTTTCTTCTACATTTCTGAAATCAAAGAGCAAAGCAATTAAGAGCTCATGAAAAACCATGGATGCAAAGGGTGCCTAACACCTTCCCTTTGCATAATTACCCCCCGAACTCAGTTTTTCTCATAAAAGGTTTTTTTCTGTTTCTTTTAGCCTTTCTAATATTTGGATAAAATAAAAGTCGGTGGCGACTCTTGCTTACCGCAACATTCCGAATAAAGTCAGTTCACCGTATTACAGTGATCATTAGTACCCCTTTTGAGCCTTTTGTCAATGTCCATGTTGTTTTTGCTAAATGCTTGTCAATGAGTGTTTGGTTCTCATTTTTGTATGGATGTTGATTCTTTATTTTCTTGAACCCTCAACTATGATTTATAGTTTGAAATTTTTACCTTGTCTTAAAAAGCAGGGAGTATTCATATTATGATGATGGTTGTATTCAAGTTGGGGGGAGAAATGTTTTGCTCATTTAGATTGTGGTTGCTATGAGATTTAGAAAAGATTTTTTTTTTGAAAAAGAAGTGAAAAGAAAAAGAAAGAAAAAAGAGAAAAGTTTTGAAAACAAAAAACAAAAAGATTATGGAATAATGTTGTGTTAATAAGTATGTGATTGGTTTGATAAATTTGGGATTATGAAGAAGTTTGATTAAAATTTTGTGTTTGAACTTTTGTGAGTAGATCATTCCCTTAGGTTTGGGCAAGATTTTGTTTCGATTAGCCTTAGGAATTATCCCTTGTTTGTTAACCAAGCCACATTACAACCTTGAAAAGTCCTTGTGATTATTGCCTATGTGTTTTCAACATAATTTTTGGATGATTGCATAATTTAGTCTTTTGTTTGCAAGATTGTTGGATGAGTGAAAATACTCCACTTTTGTGTTTTTCATCTACCGATGATTGTGTGCTAGGTGTGATTCATTTTTGAACTAGTATTGTTTTAGAATGTTTGTTATATTCTTTGTATTTAGTATTTGTGTCATGTTTATGTTATCATCGTAGTTTAGTGGTGAGTATTTACTTTGTGTGTACCGTTTTGCATTTGAGCCATACATTCGTTTTCGTTTTTCAAAACTTGTTGATTCGTGATTTTTTTTATTTTTGCGTTTGTTTCCTTGAGTTAGTTAATTCTTGTTTAAGGACAAACAAGTTTAAGTTGTGGAGATTTTGATAAGTGTCAATTTGTAGTGCTTTTGTATATATAGTTTTGTGGCACTTATCGTGTTTTTGTATAAGTTCCGTTGACTAATCCCCCGTTTAGTGTGTAAATACGTTTAGTTTATTTATACTCGTGATTTGATTCATTTGTGTACCTTTTTATAGTTTTCTATTCATTTTATAAGTATTGTTGCGTATTTGGAGCATGAGCAACAATGTGTCGAAGACACGAGTTCAAATGCGCGATTTTGGGCAACGGAACTAGTTTAACAAATAAGACTCACAATCAAAGAAAAAAATCATCAATTTGGTTGATATTTTGTCATTTTTAGATAGGAAATTGTATAAGCTTTCAAGCGCTTCGAACCGGGCGCAAATCGGAGTTACGATTCTCAAGTTATGGCCAGAACAGTGATGTTGCTACTGGTGTCACTCGCCCGGCGAATGACAGGCTCGCCCGGCGAATCTGGCAGAACATAAACACGTTTTAAGGGCCAAAAACACATTTTTTAGGTTATGGTTTGGGTATTTTTTTCTCCCACTCCATCACCAAACATTTTTTAGGTAGATTAGCTTAGAAAACAACTATGGAGCTTGCATTTGGATGATCGGAGGTGGATTGATCATCAATTAGAGCTGAAAAACCAAGAGATTTTCGATTCAATTATCTTCTTCTTTGTGTATTTCTCTTTGGTTGGGTTTTCCATATGATTTTACTTTGAACTCATGTATATTTGTTGATCATGTTGTTGTATAAAGTTTGCTTTATAAATCATTGTTGATGTCTTCCTTAATCTTTTTGCTTTATGTTTGGATTTGAGTTGTTATAGACATATACCTATTAAATCTTGATTAGGAATGAATATCTATTAGTTCTAGACTCTAGAGATAGTTTTTGGAGCTAATATTCGCCGTGGGTATCGAAACTTAATGCCCCTGTGTTGTTTGTGTTGGTTGAGAGATCATCAACGCGAGCAATACGGTTGTCTGCTGTGTTGTTGAGGTGGCTAAAAGATCGTCGCCTAGATGATATAGTAATTCTCTCTACTTTGTGTTAGAAATGACTTAGTGTGTGAGTGATGCTTGATGATATTGATGAGTATTGTAGGTTGAGTATAACTGATCGATAAGTTTAAGTTTGTGAGAAGAGGATTATATGCAATGCCTAATAAGTCTCTTCTTTTTGAAAAATGAACTCTTTTTGTGTTAATATTTACTTTTTTCCGTTTTTATGCTTTACCAATTCAATCCAAAATCATAACTTTGGAAACTGTTGAACGACAATTCAATTCACTAGTCCCTGTGGAGACGATAAATTCCCGGATAAATATTTCCAAAACTTTTGTTGCTTGCCGCTTTACCGCTCCAACAAAAATGGTGCTGTTGCCGAGGATTGATATTTTATTAACTTGCATCGCAATAGTTTCTTTGGTATTAATTTTTGTATATATTTGTCTATATTGTATACTCTCACTTGTTTATATTGATACTTGTGAATTTAACTACACTTGTACATGTTTTTTTAAGGGTTATTACCATTTTTGCCCCCTGCCATATAGGCGACTTTTGGTTTACCTCCCTGTAAAATTTTTTTTTGTAAAAGTAACCTTGCCATTTCAAGATTCTGTTTTTTTAGACCTTGGCAGGAAATGGCACACGCCCAAAGCCTATGTGGCGTGCTTAGTGGCATTTTTTTTCTTTTTTATTTTTTTTAATTTTAGCTAAGCTGACGTGGAATTATATTTTTTTATTTTGATTTTTTTTTATTTCCACGTGGATTTTCTTTTATTTATTTATTTTTTTTTCAAAAATTTTTTTTTTTTAATTATTTTTTTAAAAAAAATATTTTTTTTAATTTTTTTTTAACTTTTTTTAAAAATTCGTAGGTAAATCCGCAGGTATTTTAAAACCCGTAGGTAAATTCGCAGGTATTTTTAAATCCGTAGGTAAATCCGCAGATATTTTAAAATTCGTAGGTAAATTCGCAGGTATTTTAAAATCCGCAGGTAAATCTGCAGGTAAATCCGCAGGTATTTTAAAATCCGTAGGTAAATCCGCAAGTAAATCCGCAGGTATTTTAAAATCCGTAGGTAAATCCGCAGGTATTTTAAAATCCGTAGGAAAATCCGCAGGTAAATCTGCAGGTATTTTAAAATCCGCAGGTATTTTAAAATCCGTAGGAAAATCCGTAGGTAAATCCGCAGGTATTTTAAAATCCGTAGGAAAATCCGCAGGTAAATCTGCAGGTATTTTAAATTCCGTAGGTAAATCCGCAGATAAATTCGCATGTATTTTAAATTCCGTAAGTAAATCCGCAGGTAAATTCGCAGGTATTTTAAAATCCGTAGGTAAATCCGCAGGTATTTTAAAATCCGTAGGTAAATCCGCAGGTATTTTATTTGACAAAAAAAATATTCGTAAAAAAAATAATTTTAAAAAAAATATATATTTAAAAATATATATATTTAAAAAAAAAATAAATAAAAAATAAAAATAAAAAAAATAAAAAATAAAAAAAATAAAAAATAAAATAAATATGACGTGGAATTAAAAATAATAAAATATAAAAAATATAATTACACGTCAGCATATTTGAATTTTAAAAAATTAAAAAAATATAAAAATTACACAATCAGCATGCCACATATGCAAATGGCATGTGCCATTTGCTGGCGAGGTCTAAAACGACAGAATCTTCATTTGGCAAGGTTAGTTTTGCAAACAAAAATTTTACAGGGTGGTAAACCAAAAGTCGCCTATATGGCAGGGGGCAAAAATGGTAATAACCCTTTTTTTAATACTTGTGAATTTGTTATATTATTGTTTGTTTCCTTTCACGTTTGCTTGTGTGTAGTTAGGAATAGCCGGGTAGATCTAACTTGAAGGAACATTCTTAAATAACAGGCGTCAAACTTACAACGTAAAACAAACATGTTTATTCTGATAGTCTCTTCTTTATGAAAAATGAATTCTTTTTATGTTAATTTACTTTTCCGTTTTTATGATTTACCAATTCAATCCAAACTCATAACTTTAGAAACTGTTGAACGACAGTTCAATGCGCTAGTCCTTGTGAAGGCGATAAATTCCCGAATAAATATTTCCAAAACTTTTGTTGCTTGTCGCTTTACCGTTCCAACAAAAATCTGAAGCATTTGATGTTTTCAAGACATTTAAATTGTTCGTTGAAAAAGAAAGTGGCTGTGTGATCACAGTTTTGCGTATAGATTGTGGTAGAGAGTATACCTCGCATGAATTTGCAAAATTTTTCTAGAATCGTGGAATTCAGAGGCACCTTACAACAACATATTCACCTAAGCAAAATGGTGTTTCCGAGCGGAAAATTTGTACTATTATGAACATGGTCCGAAGTTTGCTGAACAAAAGTGGCATCTCTAAAACCTTTTGGCCCAAAGATGTGAATTGGAGCGTCCATATTTTGAATAGAAGTCCATCTTTTTCTGTTCAAAACATGACTCCCGAGGAGGCATGGTGTGGAAAAAAAACAACTGTCAATCACTTCAGAATCTTTGGGTGTGTTTTCTATGCTCATGTTCCATATCAGAGAAGAATGAAACTCAAAGAAAAAATAATGATATGTATCTTTCTTGGTGTAAGCAATCAATCAAAGGCCCACAAGCTCTATAATCCGAACAATAAGAAGATTGTAATTAGTCGTGATGTGATCTTTGATGAGCAGAATTTCAGGTCAGAGATTGAGAAAGTGGTTGAACATCAAGATATACTTGTTGATTTTGATGATATACATGAAAGTGAACAAAAGCTGCAACAACCTGCAAGCTCAAATTTACAATTGCAGACAGTAGAACCTATTAATAGAAGAAAGCATAATGATGAATCACCGGCAACATCAATTGCAGAAGTGCGCTCTCAGCGTGCTAGAAGAAGGCCACGATGGATGGATGATTATGAGGTGCAAGGCATACACAAATCACAAAACCTACTTACACACTTTGTGTTATTCTCAGATTGTGATCCTACAACTTTTGAAGAAGCTGTTAAAGAACTAAAGTGGAAAAAAGCAATGAATGAAGAAATTGCTTCGATTGAGAAAAACAACACATGGGAGCTGGTTGACGGTTCCAGAATGATCTAACATTGAAGATCTAAAGTCGATACCTCAGACGGTTCCAGAAAGATCTAACATTGAAGATCTAAAGTCGATACCTCAGACGGTTCAAGAACGATCTAACATCGAAGATCTAAAGTCGATACCTCAGACGGTTCCAGAACGATCTAACATCGAAGATCTAAAGTTGATACCTCAGACGGTTCCAGAACGATCTAACACTGCAGATTTAAAGTTGATACCTCAGACGGTTCCAGAACGATCTGCTATCAAAGATCTAAAGCTGATACCTCAGACGGTTCCACAATGATCGACTGTCAAAATCTAAAGCGGAAAAACTTTGGACAAGTTCCGTAGCAATCATCCTCCTAGACTTAAAGAGGTAACCTTGGACGGTTCCGAAACGGTCAACACAAAGACTTTCAAATTCTTCATCAAGATATAATCAATGGATTCATTCTGATGAACAAACCCTCAACCCATTTTCCAGGTGGCATCTGAAAGCCCATCTCAGGTAATGTTTCAATCTGCCAACAACATTTCGCAGACGACATTCAAATGCAACTTCCAACATCTCTTCTGATCAAGGTAAGTGCAAATTTTCAGGGCATCTAAATATTCAATCATCTTCTACCTTCAGATTTCAGACAATCTCTTCAGGTTTAAGAAGATTGAATAGGGGCAACTGTTATACCCCAAAATTTGCCCGCATCTTTTTTCAAGAAAACTCCAATCTGAAAATTAAGAGTCTCATATAATCATGGATTTTTATTTCAACAAATATCCTGACATATGAAATACTTAGTTTTTAGAATTTTTCTTATACAGTAATTTGGCTTGCAGTTGAATTTATTCTTACGCAAACGCCAAATACTGTTTATTACTTCACACATGCTATTTATTTATTTACAGATAAATAGTACTGACACAATTGGTACAGAGTTAAATCTTTTTGCAGGCGCAGAATCAGGAAACTCAGACTGTACTGGTAACAAGTAGATTATTATTATCTTTTGTTTCCCACTAATTTTTGTACTATATTCCATTATTTTCAAAAAATCTTTTCAAATCTCTTTTTCAAAAATCAAATCCTAACTTTATTCTCTACATCTCTCTTTCCCAACACTATCATACATTTTCTTTCAAATCTTATTTCCACTCAAATTTTCCTTTTGTACGGAATCACATCATTCCCCAACGTCTCTATCCTTCTTTCCATTCTATAAATACCTCTCATTTTTTCATAAAAATCTCACATCAAATTCTAATTCATCTCTCAAATTTCTACTTCATAATCCATCCTTTCTTCTTCCCCGACAAAATGGCGAAGCGGTGGGAAACATGTTTTCTTATGGTCATCACCATTGCTACGGTGATCATGTCTTTCTTCTGTCTACATAGCCCGGAACACTGTGGACCTGGGATGCTTATGCTCCCAATCATCTACATGTTACTATTTGTAGCATGGGTTATCAATCGTCATTCTTAAAATTTGCCGTATTTCTTATTTCTTAAATGTACCGTTTATTCGTCGTACTGTTCAATATAGTATGTAATATTTGTACTGTCAGTATTAAATGTTGTACTATTTGTCATAATATTGCTTAATTACTCAGATAATATTTTGTGTGTTTTCTGCCAGTCAAATATTCATTTTTCTATGCATTAAATGATTTTCAGGGTTATTATCGGTAATTTTGCCCGCATACAGTAAATATTAGTTATTTATTATGTCTGTGTTTTTTTAACAAGTCATGTAAATAAACTTTCATTTTTCACATAAAACAAAAACAACAAAAAAGAAAATTAACTTTGACTGTTGATTTTTCACTCTAACTGCTACGTCAATATCTGAACAGTCAGTCGACAGCCAAACTGCTGGCAGTGCAATTCTCAGTGTTTTGTACCATCAATCAAATCAATCTTTTGCAATTCAAAATTCCAAGATTTTTGTTCTAGAAGTCTTCTGAATATCACGCGATTAGCAGAGACTCAACACTGCACAAAAATCAGGTACGCTTAACTGTCTCCTACACAAACAGTCCCTGACTAGGGTTTTCTTGTTTTTACAGGAGAAACAAGTTTTTGAGACCTCAAATGGATTTCATGCACATCCATATATCTCAAAGTACCATCATACAAATTTTCAAACTTCAATTCACTCAGACGCACCGTCAGCAGCTCAAACAGTCAACAGACGACCCGTTTGACCAAAAAGTCAACAGACAGTCAAAAATGAATTTTTTTGTCAAAGTCCATATTTTGTCAAAGGATTCATCATTTGATCATTGGATGATCATAATTCATCAAGGAAAGATCAAAAATCAACAAAACCCTAAGATTCAAAATTAGGGTTTTTGCCTGAAAAGTCAACTCAACTTTGACTGGTCATAACTCTCTCATCCTTCATCCAAAAAATTCAAACCAAAGCTCATTTTGAAGGAAATTCAATTATATTTCAAATGCAATTGATCCCATGGTCATTGCATTCACCATTTGAAAAATATGACCAAAGACATTACAGGTCATTTTCAAAGTCAACAAAAAGACACTTTTTTCAAAAGGACACACAAGGAGCATCAAAAATCATTTTGACATGAGACCAAAGACATTGGTTAGAGGACTCTTTGAGGTTTCCAAAAAGTGCAAGAACTCCTTCATATGACAAAAATTGAGGGATTTACACCTTGTTGAAGTTGGCTAAATTTTGGAAAATGCATAAAACCAACATTGCTCAAAAATGCATTTTTTCCAAATGGGGCCAAGTTTTCATGGTTCAAACATGTTTTCCATGTTATTATGGGCCTCCCACAACCAAGACAAGGCCCACTCCATTTTTTATTCATTTTTGCTTGATTTTATCTTATTTTAAGATTAAATGAAAAAGGAAAATGGAAGGATAATGGATAGCTTGAATTCCAAGCATGACTCATCAAGAGAATCATTCAACTCTGTCCCAAGCCAAAGTACAGCAGAGGGAGAGAAGAAAATCAAGCCATAGTGGCTTAAATGCCAAGCTACACATGTGGAAAAAGTCAAGATTCCAACAAAGGCATAAATGCTTCTTAGCTTATCTTCTAAGCACTCCATGGCTTATAAATAGGCTAGCATACTCCAGTAATCAAAAGAGAACGAATTGAGAGAAAAACTCTTGCTTGTAACACACTTGTAACATCTTAAAATATTCAAAGAATTTTGAAATTCGAATTCTAAGTTTAAGCTAGTTTCAATACAAAGTAAACACTTAAACACGTTCCTTGAACTTCACTGAACCTATCCAGATCATCTGCAAGCTTTGAAACTCACTGAATCAAGCACTACAGGTCACGATTTGTTCAAACAAAAACCAATTCGTATCTCATAATACATGCATATTTAACAAGATGTAGACATATATTTGAGCTTAGTTTGATGTCCTGATCATTTCTGGACACTTAATTAAGGTTTGGTTGCTTATATAGGAAGATACCATTCTAGGGTTCATAAACTAAATTTTAGGGCTTTCCATTAGAAGCAAAATTAAGTGAAATTGATGGCATATTCGAACTCAGTGAGCCAAACCCAGTTGAATGAACATGTCGCGCCAAATTTCTTTTCAGGTTTACCCCTATTCGCTATTTTGCAGGTTTGAAGCTCATCAATTACAGCGCTTCTCTCATAAAAGCGCTGTTAAAAGAGGTGTCTGGAGGTTGAAGACGAAGACGTGTCTTCCCCCCATTGGTTCAGACGCGCGCGTTTTTTCAAATATAACCCTTGGTTTCAGTGTTTGCAGGCGCGTCATAAGTGGTGGTCCCTCACCATCTGAGCCATCAGATCTCATTTAATGACTCATCCAACGCATCAGACAAGCAATCCATACCATGGACTCACATGCATACCACACCTGATCGTATCCTTTTATATTTTCTATTTTAATTTCTTTGCAAAATTAATTAAAAATAGTTTTAAAAATCCAAAAAATACACAAAAAATATTTTTAGACTTCTAAAATAATGTTTTATTTTCTGAAATAAAAATATTTTATTTTTCTTCATAATTTCAATATTTTGTATAATTAATTAGTATATATTTATATATTTGCTTTTTTAATTATTTTCAACCAATCAAAAATCATAAAAAAAATTGTTCTTTATATAAAATATAGGTTATATATTATAGACTAATTTTGTACATATTTTGAATAATTTTCTCTTTAAGTTTTAATTATTTGTATAATTATTTGTATAATTATGTATTAATTAGCTTAATCAATTTCAAATTAATTTCAAAAATTCCAAAAAAATTAGTTTTGTTTTAAAATTAATTGACAAATATTTTGTACATATTTTAAACTTAATTTCTAGGTTTAAATCTATTTTCATCTTTTTTCTTCATTTTAATTTAATTAATCATGCATTAATTATAATTAAAATCAATCATAAAAAAAATCCAAAAACATGCCTTTTATTTTTTTGCAATTTAAATTCCTAGATAAATGTATAGGATGTCAAATTCATGTAAATAGGCATAGTTTACATTTCCTGCAAATCGATGTAATAGCGTAGATTTACTTTCCGCACTTTACATTTCCGCATTTTAATTTCCAGCAAATATAAACTGCGTGTATGTCAAAGATAAAATTGAACCGTTAGATCACTAACTTCAAAGATAAAATATCTGAATCCAAACACAATCACACTTGCACCTCTTAAGGTAATCCCTTCTCATTCTTTTCAAAATCAAAGTCAAAATTCTACTGTTTCGAGTACAAAATCGAACCTTTTGTTTGTATCCGGTGAAAGGATAGATTTTTAAAGGAAATAGGATAAAGACCTTACAACTCAGGGTAGACCTCCTAGTTTGCTTGCTCAAATCAAAACAAACAAAATTCTCATACACTGTTGTTTTTCAAAACTTTCCAAAAAGACAATACTTTGTATACATCCAAACACGGATCATTACAAAGTTAACGTTCTTTTCAAAATATCTTTCGAAAGATAAACAAACATTTTGTATACATCCGCACAAGGATCATTACAAATTCAATTTACAAAGGTATTTGAAACCACATATGAGCATTCTAAAGCAATTGAAAAGTAATCGAAAAAACAAGTGAGCTAAGCAAACTTAAGAGCCCATGGATAACCATGGATACAAAGGGTGCTAACACCTTCCCTTTGTATAACCTACCCCCTTACCCAGAATTTCTTAAAGGTCTTTTTTCTCTTTCTTTTATAAACCTTTCCTTAATTGGATAAAATAAAAGGTCGGTGGCGACTCTGTGAATTTTCAAAAATGCGAAAGCATAAGCGATAAAAAAGAGTCAGTTCACGTATCTCTTCCGCTCAGAGGTATGGCCCGAAAAACGGAGGTCCACACAATGTTAGTTGCTAAAGGCTACAAGCAAGAGTTTGGGGTGGATTATACAGAAGTATTTGCTCCAGTTGCAAGGCATGATACCATCAGAATAATGGTTGCTTTAGCTGCACATAACTCATGGCCCATCTTCCAATTGGATGTAAAATCAGCATTCTTACATGGTGATCTCCAAAAGCATGTGTTTATTGATCAACCTCCTGGATACATGAAGTCTGGATGTGAGGACAAAGTCTATAGACTTAAGAAGGCTTTTTATGGATTAAAACAAGTGCCACACGCTTGGTATAGCAGAATTGAAGCTTGCTTCCTAAAGGAAGGATTTTAGAAATGTCCTTTTGAACACACACTTTTTGTGAAAAGTGGGGAAGGAAGGAAATTATTGATTGTGTGCTTGTATGTGGATGATTTGATATATACAGTTAACAATTTCAACATGTTTGAAAGGTTCAAGCAATCTATGATGTTGGAATTTAATATGTCTGATTTAGGGAAGATGCATTATTTTCTTGGCATAGAAGTAATGCAATCAGAACCTGGAATTTTTATCTCACAAAAGAAGTATGTGCAAGAAATTTTGAACAGGTTTCAGATGTCAAATTGCAATCGTGCTACACCTATTGAAGTAGGCTTGAAAAGAAGGTTGACAACCATCTTTACAAGCAAATTGTGGGGAGTCTGATGTATTTTACCGGAACAAGGCTTGATATCAGGCATGCTGTAAGTTTGATCAGCAGGTATATGGAAAATCCTAAGGAGAGTCATCTCTTGACTGCAAAGAGAATTCTTAGGTACTTGCGAGGTACTACTAGCTTTGGAATTTTCTAAAAGAAGGGAGAAAAATCAGATTTGGTTGGCTATATAGATAATGATTATGCCATGGATATTGATGATAGAAAGAGTACTTCCGACTATGTCTTTATGTTGGGTTCTGGAGCCATCTCATGGTCATCAAAGAAACAAGAGATAATCACTTTATAAACTAACGAAGCATAATATGTTGCTGCAACAGCATGTGCTTGTCAAGCAATTTGGCTTAGGAGAGTTCTTGAAGCGCTGAATTTTGTGCAGGAAAGGGAAGTTGATGCTACTATAATTTACTGCGACAACAATTCAACTATCAAACTATCATAAAATCCTGTTTTACATGGAAGAAGAAAACACATAGATGTGAGATTTCATTTTGTCCAGAATCTCAAAGGATGGAGTGATTGAACTTCGCTACTGCAGAAGTGGATACCAAATTGCTGATATAATGACGAAGCCATTGAAGGTAGGCATTTGAGAAGCTTAGGGCATTACTGGGCGTGTGTGATAAATTGAATGTTTGAAGACTTTCAATTTAAGGGAGAACGTTAGAAATATTATTTATTATTGTTTTATTTATTATTTATGCTTTGTTAAGAGTTGTCCTAGTTTATAGGAAGTTCAGTTAAAGTCATTTAACGCGGGCTATGCAGCCAAATTAGTAGGACTTAGTGGTTAGCTTAATTTTCAATTTGTTTTAAACAATTCTGTTTTTTTTTTTGTTGCCTTTTTCAGTGGAATGAAATAGGAGTTTCTTTCTTCTACCCAAGTGTTCCTTTTTTCTCCCTAAAATTAACACTTATGAATCATAGACATCATAAACACAACACCGATATTGAGATGTTGACACTGGTAATTGACACACATTTTTTAGAGCTTCGGTGCTACAAAGGTACAATGTCGAATATGTGAATAATTGATCTTTTTAAGTCCATTCTTGTTATATTTTTTAATTAATTTTTTTTTTAAAATAGGAAAATATTTTACCATTAATATAACATGTACGAGTAACACATTACAAAAATTAAATGTTCATTAGTGAATTCGTGATAAGATTTATTTAGATTACAAGATTTATCTTTTAGACTTGGCTCATCATGCAAGGAGTTTTGGGAAAGTCTTAAATCTTACCAGAGATGTTCCCAAGATTATAGAGCAGATCAAAATGGCAATATTGGTAGCATGTGAAGTTGGTCAGAAGACTTAATAAAGTTGTCCTTGAATTGACGCAAAGACTTGGGAAGAGAAATTCAAGATTGACCTTGACAATTTTTATACAACAATTGCAATCTAGAAATCATACAATTGACCTATGAATTTAGATGCTCAACCAATAATGGTTAGTATATATTTCTCAATAGTTATTTTAAAATTTTATCTACTCATATAAATGAACTTTCCTGGTAGTATCATGATTCAAATACCAAGTACTATCATTAGGGAAATGTTTTTATGTCACCTAAACATTTAACTCTAAGTTCAATGAATTGATACCATAAATACTCATACACGTAAAACATCAGTCAAATAATATCCATAATTATGACACTTCATAACTTTTTTACTTTTTATTTCTAGACATTTCCTATTCCTTTTTGAGTAAAAAAATTGACCCACTTAACTTTTTTATATAAATTAAACATTATAAATGTATTTGTATATTTATCTTTTAATATAAATATAAAATAAAAAAATCAAACAGTTGGACTCCAGTGATAAAGAAATTTCTGTTAAAGACGTAACAATTCTGGGAACAATGTTTGACCAGTGTCCATACCTCTCGACACAAGTTCCGGATTACTAGGATCCATTCCCCTAAGAACTAGAGTCCAAAAACAAAAAAAACTAGTAAATTACAAAAAATACAAATATTATTGATTAAATAATTCAATTAAGAAATAAAATTAATATTATATTATTTTGTTTTCTAAAAACATATTTTATAAATAATTTATTTTCGGTTACTATCATATATTTTTTTAATTTTCAAATTTTAATAAATAAATCTTTTATCTCTATAAATTGAAGTTACTAATATTTGTAGTCTTTTTAAAAAATAAAATTACAAATCAAGTTATATTTCACTATCTATAATTACATATTTCTTTCCATTAATTCTTCTTCTTTTAGAACTAAAACCCATAAACACTCAAGCAACTCTTGAGCATCTTACTAGGCAAGGTACAAAGCTAGGAAGCAAAATAAAGCACCAAGAATAGAATGAGATACCAATATATAGTAATCAATCATTTTAATTACTTTTGCATATAATGATATGATTTTCTAGGAACCAACCACTGACACTTCCAGTTGCACCTTCCTTTGTGTTTCCTCTTCATTTATTATTTTTCTTATGATCATATTAAAAAAAAAATTACATTACAATTTACATATTTATTTACCTATATATATACATGCCATGATGTCAATCTTTCAATATATATAGAGAAAAAATAAACCTAGTTATTTGAATTGATGCTATGGGAAATTTTTTAGGTAAAAATAAAAAGCATGAGTCTCAGAAAAACCATTCTTCAAGGAATGATAGAGAAAAAGGTGGAAGAATCTCTTCATCTAATTTTCATACTCAAAATCAAAAACCTATGTCATTACCACTTCCACCACCACCACAAGTTGCTTCTTCTTCTATGTCTAAGAAATCAAGTTTTGGTAAACAAGATTCTGGACAAACCTCAAAAACCATGAAACCTTCTAAGAAATATGATTTCATTCCAGATAACTTCACTACCCTTGAACAGGTATGTTTTTCTCTAATATTAATTACTTTTTCTTAATAGAAAAAATTACTAGTGATTATCCAATAATTAAGTGCAGCATTTTATTTATTTTTTGTCTAGAACTAGAAAGAATATATCATAAATTGAGAGATTTTTTTTAGTGTTTTATGTTTTTTTTTTGTTAGGATGTTTTTGTGAAATTCAAATATTAATCTTCTCTTTGTGTGAAATAAATTATTTGTTAGGATAATCTATAATTTTTCTAAAGAGTGTAAGTGATTATTTATTATTTTCATAATTAATCACAAACAAGAAGCTAATTAATTATTTAATTGATATAAGTTTGATAAAAAAAAATATTGAAAGTATAGATACAAATTAAATTAGCAGCAAATACTAACACAATTTGCAGAAATTGATATTATTAGGTTGAACGCCATCATTAGAGTTTGGACTCTGATATTTAAATATACCAGAATGACGTGTGAGAAAGTTTAGTAGTTAGCATTCTTCGTCTATAAGTTTCATGAATATAATCTTTTACAGTATGCTTGGTTTGGGTGAAATAAAGGAGAGAGAAATGGGAGAGAGAGAAGTTGAAGAGAGAGATTAAACTTCTTCTGCTTGGAATGAAGAGAAATGAGAAAGAGAGATGAAAAAATGTGGGACCCATGTGTTTTCAATTTCCTCTCATATAAGCGAAGAAAGAGCAGAGAAAGAAGTTTTTTACTTTCTTACCCATTCAATTATCAACTGCACTTTCTTAAAATTGGCTGCCATATTGAAAAAAAAGCTCCCAAAAATTGTTGAAGAATCTTGACCGTTGAAGGTTTATTTTGATGTCATACACAAACATTGATTTCTATTAATTCATTACTGAAAAATGTCTATAATTTCAAAGGAATTAATTTAGCGATTTGAAACATAAACAATTATGTAAATTAAATTAAATTAAATAATTTAGTAGTCTAGATAATATAATATAATTAATCAAATAAATAAAAAAAATTAATTATATAACATAAATGAATTATGATAAAAAATTATTTGAACATTAACTTTTTAATGAAGGGTGTTTTTGTCCTTTCAAAAATAAATGCACTTCTCTCTCTTCAAGTTCTCTTCTCTTTCTTTTATACCAAACATTATATCAAATCTACTCTATTTCTCTCATATTTCTCTCTTTACAATCTCTTTCTTATCTCTTTCTCTCTTTTCACTTTCTTCTCTGTGCCAAACATAGCATTAAAGAAATTGTAACAAAAATAATGAAAATGTTTGTTAATGGAAGGAATGACTAATGAACCACTAGCTTGAACCATAGACACCACTAATTAAATTGTTTGTCTTTAAATAAAAGAGAAAAGGAATATTAAAAGTATGGGGAAGCATGTTACTTTTTCTTTAATTAGAGTTAACAACCTTTTTTTAAAGACATTACTATATTACTATATTAAGATCCTATATAGGGTGGATTTGGTAAACTTTATTACCAAACCATTCTTATTGATTAAGATTTTGATTTTATTAGTTTTATATGTTTTTTTTAAAGAGAAACAATTCAAATTATTATGAATTTAATAGAAATTATATTTTATAGGTTATTGCGGCTCTTAGGAAAGAAGGTTTAGAGTCATCAAATCTCATCCTTGGAATTGATTTCACAAAGAGTAATGAATGGACTGGTAAGTTCTACCATTCAAACAAATAAGTGATTCCATCAATAAGCCATTATCCATGCCATGCAAGTTATATGTAAAAGTCCATGATTTAGACCTAAAGTTTGTTATATATGGTTAGGTTTCGATTTTAATCTATGTTTTAAAAGTTAATCCTAACATCTAAGTCTTTTCTGTCTCGAGAGATTAGTCTCTGCAGTTGCGCAGAGAAGATACCCGATTTATACTAAAAAAACATGTAGATTATGATTCAACGGCCTTACTAAAGCTTGAATTGAGATAAAATTGCAATTGAATATCTCAAATTAATAATAGAGCCGTAGACAATAGGCAATGCAACAATGTCAGTTGCTGGCTTAACTAGTTGAGCTTTTCTGTTCGGTTTTTAAAACATTGGTTATAATTTTTCGTTGAAGCTAATGAATCCAAATTTGTTATTGAAGGTAAAGTCTCATTCAATAATAGAAGCCTACATGCAATTGGAGAAACTCCTAACCCCTATGAGAAGGCCATATCAATTATTGGCAAGACTTTGGCTCCATTTGATGATGATAACTTGATTCCATGCTTTGGTTTTGGTGATGGTAAGTTCTCTCTATTCCTTAAACTATAACATGTAAAAAGTAATGTAATTAATAGCTTTTTTTCAATTCATTTTACAGCTACTACACATGATCAACAAGTATTCAGCTTTCATAGTGATCATTCACCTTGCCATGGTTTTGAGGAAGTTTTAGATTGCTACAAAAAAGTTGTTCCAAACTTGAAACTTTCAGGACCAACTTCTTATGCTCCAGTCATTGAGGCTGCAATAGACATAGTTGAGAAAAGTCATGGCCAATTTCATGTCTTGGTTATCATTGCAGATGGTCAGGTATATATATATATATATATATATATATATATATATATATATATATATATATATATATATATATATATATATATATATATATATATATATATATATATATATATATATCTCTGTATCACCGACACCTCTGAAAAAAAAAACGTGTCTGTGCATGTGTCAGACACTGACACGATACTGAAACTTGTGATTATGTTTCTCAAATCGCATTGACAAGAAAGTTTTGTTTCATTTTAAGGTTACAAGAAGTGTAGATACTAATGATTATGAACTAAGTCCTCAAGAAGAGAAGACAATCAAAGCAATTGCTAATGCAAGGTAGATAATTTGATGGAGTAAATGTTATTTAGAAACCATGAACTCTTTTAATCTATGTTCATTCTTTGTTTATGATACAGTGCATATCCGCTTGCGATAGTTCTTGTTGGAGTTGGCGATGGACCTTGGGAAGACATGCAAAAGTTCGATGACAAGATTCCAGCTCGCGATTTCGATAACTTTCAGGTATGACATTGCAATATTATACCATAAAAATATGCTCCATAAGTTATAATCTACTTGAATTCGTATATGGCGTGCTCTACTTCTATATATTCAACTTTCTTCAGTGAAACGTCAAATATAGGATAATCT
The DNA here is from genome assembly GCF_029867415.1 of Vicia villosa. NCBI lineage: Eukaryota > Viridiplantae > Streptophyta > Magnoliopsida > Fabales > Fabaceae > Vicia > Vicia villosa. The sequence goes on along the minus strand of NC_081183.1, from coordinate 29,015,982 downwards.
ATCTGATAAAGTCCCTAGAGTCGTTAAATGAATCTAACAACTGAGATTTGCCAGAAGAAAATTGTAACATTCTTTTTTATCTATTGGTCAAATAATTTTTCCGTTTTATACAGTTTGTTAATTTCACGAAGATTATGTCTAAAAACTCAAGCCCTGCCGAGAAAGAAGCAGCTTTTGCTCTGGCCGCTCTCATGGAGATCCCTTTCCAATACAAAGCATGCATCGAATTTCGAAAACTTGGGTATGATCCTTAAATATTAACCTAAGATAGTTTTAATAAGTCTTATGCTAATGACACGCACTAGAATTTCACACATCTTTTTTTATACGTCTATGCAATCTTACGCGATATCTTTATGTTTTCTTCTTCTCTTTGTGTATGCATGGATAACAGGCACGTAACTGGAAGAGCAAAGAGAATAATTCCAAAAGCTCCTCCTGTTATTTATTCTCGTCCTGCACCGACCATTTCAACAGCACCATCCATTTCGACAGCAGCTGCAGCACCACCACCACCAACAACAGATGAACAAAATCAATCTGCATGTCCTGTTTGTCTGACCGAAGGAAGAGATTTGGCGTTTGGATGTGGGCACATGACTTGTCGAGATTGTGCATCAAAGTTAAGTCATTGTCCAATATGTAGAGTCAGGATCACTAGTCGTCTTAGAGTATACAGTGGTTGATGATGTTGCTCTATGGAGCTTAAAAACTCGACATGGATTTCTTGTAAATTTAATATAATTAGTTTCGTAGACGTTGAAAAGTGGATATGTGTTTCTGTAAGTTTGAACTCCCTCAACATCTAATTGATTTTTTTAAATTACAAGAAACAGTTAACCCATGTTTCTAAATTTTTTTTCAAGTAACATTTCATTTACAAAAAAATTAATAAAAATTATAATGAACCATAATCATAAATCATGCTAGTAACATTTTGCAGAAAATCTTACATCAAAATGCAATTCATATTTTCATTTCAGAATTAAGTAAAAATCTGTCAATATTCAATGTCTGTACTCTGTACAATTTCCTAGATTACATGTAAGTATTTCTAAACTACTATACAACTTCTTAGGATACAACACTTTTATTGGGCAAACTCTTGAACCGGGTTAGTCTTCTCCGAAATCATGACAACCCAGAACACAAATTAACTTGAAAAGAATTTACAATCCACTGTGCAGATGAATACCGGAACCACTTCACCATCGAATGAAGTATCTTCCATAATCAGAATGAGGATGTTAGTAGTTGATTGGCCTACTATAAAATCGAAACAAACTATCAACAGAGCAGTGTTATACAACGACAAACTAGTTATTTTCTTCGACGGAGAAGTTCTCTTCAGGCTGCTTTTGCCAGAAGAAATTTGCATCCTCTATCCATTGCGAATTAACCAAAAACTTTTTTTCTTCCAGTGCCCACTTGGACTCCCTAGTTCCAACACTGTTAGAAACTACATGTGTCACATTGGGCTCAAGTGTATTTAAACAAGTAGCTCCTAGCTTCTTTGCTATCTTCTTGAGTGTATGGAAATCACGACATAAAGCACGGCTTAAGACGATCACACATCCTCTTAAGATTTCACTTCGAAGTGATGACAAAACCTAGGAAACATGAATTGATTGCAAGAATTAAATCATCAGAATATATATCATACTGGCATGACAAATTAGCTTATATTTCCGTTAACAAGATGCAAGAAGTAGAAGACAGACCAATATTAACAAGATAACTGACTACCTGCCGCACATCTCTGTCAACATGATTTTCTTTAAAGAAAGTGTAGTGTATATGTTTGAGAACTTCAAGCATTTTGGCAAGCGCTCCATCTGCTTCACTTTCATCTATCCGCAATTCAGCAAGTGATTTGCATTTGTAGCCAAAGTGCTCACAACTTGAATTGAAAAAGAGGTATCTCCTCATCAATATCAGATTATCTTTGTGCTTCGGCCATACCTAACAAATTTGTTTGCAAAACTTTCATACATCACAATAAAATGAGATAACTTTAATTTTATAGATTCTCCATAATTGTAATCTACATAAATTAAATAATTCAGCCAAAACAAGTCAGAAACTAGCAGTGCACTCACGTGTTTTGTATCATCAAGAATTAGGATTGCACTTTCATTCTCCAACACCATACCGAGATGCTTCTTGCGGTTTTGAGTTCCATCATCTCGAGAAATCACATTACTATTAGCATTGAAGTATTCCCTTTCAGGATCAAGCAGCTTGGCCATCTCTAATGAATAGTTCCGATCACCCAAAGTGTATATGCACAAGTCAAATATTTCACTTGCTTCTTTAAGAAATGTGCGGACAAAGGGCCTCAACTTGGTAACCATTTGTAAATGCTCCACTTTGAAGAGGCTACCTTTGGAGACATATATTGTTTCATCATTTACAAGGTTAGGAAAGCAGCAGCATATATAAGAAGTCATAGAACAGCAAAGGTGAAATCAAGATTTTCTTTAAAGAAAATACACAGATGAAGTGATGAGGAATTATATAAATGAGTTTGAAATACCCTAATTTTACTAAAATGTAAGAATTTGAGTTAGCAAGTCAATCTATTTATAAAACTATTGTGTACATGATACCCTATTTACTAAAATGCAAGAATTTTTTTATGGAAATACAATGAAAAATAATGGAATTTTTACGTAATAAAAACAACAAACATGAGGCGCATTAAGCAAAACTTCTAAAAAAATATAAGGATGCCAATTACCAAAAGAAAATGTGCATTGGGTTGAGTATACCTTCTAGATAACTTTTCTGAGTTATCATAGGCCTTTCTTCTTCGCTCAAACGATGAAGGGAAGTAGAATTTAGCAGCGTGTGATCTAGGTCCAGAACCAAATAAAGCTTTTTACGGCATAATAAATTCGTCATGTTATTGCACAATCTAGAAACTTCCTCATCATGAAGTCTTAGTCCCTGATAATACGAAAAAATCGCCATCGTGTTAAATAACTTGTTGCTTGGCCAAATTATGTAGAATAATTGTGTTGTGTATATGATATGATACAACAAGAATTCATAGGAAAAGACAGAAGAATTGAATGAAATAGGATTTTATTGTGAAGCTTGTCTGAATCAATGTGACCTAAAAGACAAAATGATACAATAGGACTAAATCTGAGAGTGCCCAATACTCTATCAGGAATGATACAATAAGGCTACATTATAGAGAGTCCCAATTCTAACTTACAACAATGACAAATCATTAACTAGTAGTCGTGTTACCCTCTCTAGAGCTAATCTCTTAAGCTATTTAACACCAAATCATTATTCCTAACTCTCAGAAAGCAAACACTACATGGCGACATTTCAAGCTATTTCAAGTTGATCAGACAGTCATTTGAAAATAGCGACCTGCGGCAACAACAACAACCATCTAAATCTAAGTTATTAGTACCACAAATCTCTTAAGCTATCTAACACCAAATCATTATTCCTGACTCTCAGAAAGCAAACACTACATGGCGACATTTTAAGCTATTTCAAGTTGATCTGACATTCATTTGAAAATAGCGACATGCGGCAACAACAACCATCTAAATCTAAATCATTAGTACCACAAGATAATTATCAGAAACAATGTGTACCTTGTGTACGAACCCAAATGCCAAACCAGATTCCCCATCCAGCGTTTTCCCACAATATATACACATGCCTCCAAATGAGCCAGGATGTATACATACACCAACCTTTACAGATGGCACTGCAACAATTTAGAGACAGTCGTATGAGATTCATAATCATATTTCACAAACATGCGAAAACATGGTGCATGGTCTAATCCGTTAGAACTTGAAAATAAATTGATGGCATTCTTGTTATCCAATGGATAAAAAAATAGGTGGTATGAAGCGTACGGTATTACTTCGGGGAGACGGGGGACCGTTCAGTTAAAGCGCAGACTACATATAAGAATGCACGCCAAACAAGCTTAGGTTGTACCAGCGAAATAGTTCGACAAAGCTTTAATGGCAGATAAACTAACAGACATTATCACATCTTCTCTTAAAAATTGGTTTGGTTCACTTGCTCTAAAACAGAAGCTGCGCATGATGAATACATTTTTGAAAATTTACATGCATATGTGGCTTGATGGATTCTCGTTCCTAGCAAAGAAAATGAAAGAAACAACTAAAATGATCAAAATTACCTATTTTTTGTTCCATGGTACCTTCTGAAGTAGACCCCTCAATTTCATCGGTGCTTTCAGACTTACGTTTTTTAGTTCTGCTTTAGTTTGTAAATTAAAGTGTAGCAGAGTGAAATTTTATTAGAAAACACAAAACAAAAAAAAAAATCAAAGAATACATAATTGTCCCTTAGGTTGACTCAGCAATACATACATAGGCACAAAAATTAAGAACCCTATAATCATTTCTCTCCCATAGATTGATGCTAATTTGTTCACAATTCCATAATAACAATAATCAAAATCTTTTTTCGATAGGTGGAGTATGCTACATGGATCAAACAATACAAAAATGTTCTCTCACGGGTCATGTCAAAAAATAGGTCATTTGAGTTTTCCTTCACCTTTTACTATTGGACTGTGCTACAAAAATGCCTCCTAGTGGTGTTTTTACAATGGAAGTGACAGAAACTTTCTCTTCAATGATTTTATTCTCGGTCCTAACACATATGGCTCTTAACTCAAGTGTTTCTACCATATCCTAATCTCTATCACATTGCACTTATTTTGTTAGTGTCTCTTTACCCCCAAGCATTTAGTCCCATAGATAGAATACTTGGCATAATTTTCCTTTAAAAGCATAAATGGTTCACAATTCCACAAACCAGAAAAGTAAGTTGTCATACAATAGTGAAGATACTTAAGCAAAACATAGATAAACACACTATCATTTGACATTTAAGTACTTAAGAAGAAAAGGCATTACTAGATAATATTCATTCAATAGTATAGTTGATGGTCGAGCACTAATTGTAATTAAAAGTTAACACCTCCCACTGTTATCTTTCACGAGTTTTTGGAAACAAGAATCACTCCTAAGACATTAAAAAACAGTCAACATGAAAATCATCGATGATAAAAGAAATCACTTAAAACAGGCTGAAAGTAGCTAGTGAATGCAACTTACTGAAATTTAATTAAAGTCACCCAACTACAATACTAAAAAAACATTGTTCCTACTGAATAGGGTCAGCTGAATTGATCAATGAAATGTCACTGTGCTCTATAACAAAATGTTTAGATAAAATTCATCTATATAAGCACCACAGTACTCTATATCTAGTCCTCTAAATTTCAATAAATTGAAAAAATAAAACTTGGCAACAGCTTAGCTAATACCAATAACCATATAATATGAAATAGGTGATGGAGAGCACCTGAAACCCTCTAACTTATTTTGGCTTTCAGCTTCATTATCTGATGATGAGTTGGATGAACTTTCATCTAGTTCATCCTCAAGATTTTCATCAAGTTCATCCTCAAGACATGCAATAAGGTCCTTCTCAAGACATGCAATAAGGTAATCATTCTCATCACTGTCAGATGAATCTGTCACATCACTCATCTGTATTATTGCCATCCAACAAAGCCAAATCAGGAAGTAATATCCATAAATAAAGAAACTACACAAACCACAATCAATTGTCAAGTAAAAACAGAAAACAGTGTGGCAGCTAACATCAAAAGAAGTATCTTAATTATATGGAAATTTAGAAACTTTAGGTATATCAATATGTTATCACCCACTCAATTACTCATAATTGGCTCACATACAGTCAAAATTTTCAGTTGAAACTTCAAATCAATTTAAAGTACTATACATTTTTTTCGTATACAATCTTATACGCTATTATACGAACACTATCAATATAAACTCTTACAGTAGTAAAACTGATGATTCTCCCCTTACCTTTACTCTAACAGGATCTCCAAATTTCAGAGATTTCTTTTCTTTTCGCGATCCAACTTTCCTTGCTCACATCACACGTTCTAACCACAAGGAATCTCAAGTTTGTATACTCGAGATACAACTCTGTCAAACGGTTTGATGAAACTCGCTGCATACAACAAATTGAAATGCATCAGACATGCATAACAAGATATACATAACAACATGTATTCACATTTTCTACATTGCTCACATCTCAACATCAAGATAACCAAAAATTCAAATAAAAAATAACCGAACAATCTAAAAAATCAAAATAAAACGAAAATTCAAATAACAAGAAGCAAGATTTTGAATAAAACGTTGGCAACCACGATCACACTGATCACACCGTAACATCAAGATTTTTTATGTTTCTGCAAAATGCGATCACGATTCTTTGCAATATCAAGAAATTCTCAGTGAACTGAGACATGAAACTCAATTGTTAACTGTTATAATCGACATTTCACCAAAGATATGTGCGTACGGAAGGGGAAAAAACTGATAGAGATAGAGAAATGATCGAAATCGAAGCATTAGAATCAGTTTAGCGAAAAAGATAAACTCGCCTGAGTTTTTCCGATGAGAATGGAGAAACGGAGCTCCGGCGAGGAACCGTTACGGTGGTGCGGCAATGGCGCGGTTAGTTCAGAGGTTTAGGAGGGAAGGGTTTTGCGAGTTTTTGATTATTTGAACGTCGTGTTCGTTATAAAGGTTTTGAGGGAAATAGAATAAATAGACCGGCCGGTTCAGAATAAACTCCCGGTTCAATAAATCTTTTTCTAAGATTTTTGGAATCGAACCGAATTTTATCATTCATGTTGTGTGAAATTATTAAAATAAAATATTTAGAATATTTAAGATATTCATAATTATTTAATTGAATAAAGAATAGTAAAATAGTTTAAGGGTGTGTTTGGATTGACGGTTGACAGAGTTGATTCTAGCGGAATTAAATTGGGTAAAATTATTATTATTATTATTATTATTATTATTATTATTATTATTATTATTATTATTATTATTATTATTATTATTATTATTATTATTATTATTATTATTATTATTATTATTATTATTATTATTATTATTATTATTATTATTATTATTATTATTATTATTATTATTATTATTATTATTATTATTATTATTATTATTATTATTATTATTATTATTATTATTATTATTATTATTATTATTATTATTATTATTATTATTATTATTATTATTATTATTATTATTATTATTATTATTATTATTATTATTATTATTATTATTATTATTATTATTATTATTATTATTATTATTATTATTATTATTATTATTATTATTATTATTATTATTATTATTATTATTATTATTATTATTATTATTATTATTATTATTATTATTATTATTATTATTATTATTATTATTATTATTATTATTATTATTATTATTATTATTATTATTATTATTATTATTATTATTATTATTATTATTATTATTATTATTATTATTATTATTATTATTATTATTATTATTATTATTATTATTATTATTATTATTATTATTATTATTATTATTATTATTATTATTATTATTATTATTATTATTATTATTATTATTATTATTATTATTATTATTATTATTATTATTATTATTATTATTATTATTATTATTATTATTATTATTATTATTATTATTATTATTATTAGCTAAACACTACTATCATACTTCAAACATGAGATCACACAATTTGTGTGTGTAAAATTTTAATAACTAATGTCATTTATTTTATGCATAAAAAAAGTCAAATTAAATGGTTAAATTATTACATAAAAATTTATTTAGTACCAAATTTATAAAACGGTATACGTTTTACAATAATTTTTATTGATGGACAATATTGTACTTCTCAAAATTTTGAAGCAATCATCTTTTTCAAATTAGCAAAATATTTGTGCGTCCGCACGCATAAATTTATGTAATACGATATAAATTTTATTTAGATATACATATAAGTTTGAAATGAGTTTTTTAATTATAAAATAAATTCAATTGTGTTAAATAATAATACAAAAAGGAAAAAAGGCTCGTTAAATGAAGAAAAGAAAAAAATAAAAATTTTTGACATTTAAAAATAAAAAATTGTGTATCAAATAAATGTAATTGTTAATTAAAATAAAATAGGTATTTTACTGATAGTGACCCATGAGAAAAGGAGAAATTTCGACATTTAAAAATAAGAATTTTGTCTCCCATATAAAGACAATTATTAAATAAAATAAAATATGTATTTTATTGATAGTGGCCTGTGAGAAAAAGAGAAATGTTGACATATGAAATAAAAATTATGTGCCTCAAATAAAGATAATTATTAATTAAAATAAAATAGATATTTTGCTAATAATGACTCGTGAGAAAAAAAAGAAATTTTGACATCTAAAAATAAATTTTTTGTGTCTCACATAAAGATAATTGTCAATAAAAATAAAAGAAGAATTTTGTTGATAGTGATCAGTGAACAAAAATTTAACATTTAAAAATAAGAATTTTGTATCTTAAATAATAAAAATTATTAATTAAAATAGAATAGATATTTTTTTAATAGTGATCTATTAGATGGAAAGATAATTGTGTGTATGGCTATTAAGCATTATCCAATTTCATAAAATAAATTCCTAATTTTATTAAAATTTAAAAATAGATTAATTAATATTTTTAATAATAATAAATAAAATTAATTAATTAAATTTATCCTAAAAACAAAACTGAAAGTCAACATTGTATGCATTCATACACCAATAAATATTTAATATGATAATCATATACTATAATTAAACATTTTAATATATTAAAAATAATTAGGAGAAGATAAAATAATTAGGTAGAAAAGATAAAATAATAAAATGAAAATGAAAGAATGCGATGGTGAGTGAAAGAGTGAGAAGTGGAGGAAAAAGTGAAAGTTAAAAAAATATCAAATAGGAACTTGATACTTGGTAGCATTTGGTTGAAGTAAGGTGAATTAATGGACATAATAGGTTTGTACTATTTTAACGTTTTGCAAATGTAAACAAATTTAAAATGAAATATATTATTGATAATTTGCACGGTTGTTCTTTTAATGGATAGATAGTTGATTTTCATGTTTCTTTGTGTTTTTTAGTTGTTGATACACATTATTCACTTTCAACAAATGAATTAAAAAGATCGATATTTAACTTAAGTTAGACTTTCTTGAGATTACACATTATTGGTATGCTTTACGAATTTCTTTTATGACTAGTCGCTACTAAAATTTAAAATTTTGAGACGTTTTGTTAAATGTCATGGTTGCACATCCTTTGATAACTGTCACACACACATATGAGAAATGTTTTGTATGTGCACGATTTCCTAACATGATCTACTTCTTGAAATGTGTCATTAATAAAAGTTGATTAGTACCATTTTGAGTCCTTTATTATATTTATACCATTGATGTGGCTATATGTTAGTGTGAATGTTTTTCTGTTGTTATCTTTTTTTATGCGAATAAGAGTTGTGAGTAATTAGGATTGTTTTCTCACGTCTCATTCTTCTCTCGGCGTGATTAGGTACAATGGTCCACGTCATCAGACATCCTTCTTAACCTAAAGTTGATGAGGATACACATAACTCTTACTCCTGGGAAAGTGACACTTATTTAGGTGACTCCTTCAATATATTTTGATGTATTTGAACCAGAAAAGCACAAAGTAGTTTCTAAAGTATGGGTCTTCCTAGTGCTTGGAAAGTTAGCATTCCAACCTTTATAGATAAAATTTGCCAAGAGTTTCCCTACTCTTCTTCCCCATGTTTGGCATTGTCTTCAAAGAAATGGATTTCTTTCTCCCATTCACTATTTTTAACGAGAGATGTTCTTTGTTATTTGGTCTTGACGCCTTAGCAGTTGCATCCTAAAGATTTAAATTTTACTAAGTCATTTTAATTTGTATGTCAATATTTAAATCAAAAGGCTTATTTAAGGGTCTTCTTCCACATCTTTTTAGTAGCTTAGGAAGGCTCTGTTTCCTCCTATGACTTGTTTCACTTCAAGCAATCTCCTAAAATATTTGAGGGTTTCAGTGAATCATTAAAAATTTCAAAATTTTCTATCCTGTATTGAGTCTCTTACTGTTGAGGCTCACCCGAACGTTTTTAATTTTGAAGACGAGGTATGTGATGCAGTTTGTGAACCTAAATTCCCCCAATGTTGGAGTTAGTATATTTTCAGTTATACAAAGGCGGAACTTTCTTATAAATTTTCGGATATTTTCAAAGGGGAATAAAATGATGATGACTCTACCCAATTAGGTGCTAGCCTTTCACTTTAAGTGTTTTTACGTCTGGTATATGCCATTCTCAGAACGAGGTCTCTAGGGACGAAGGTTCTAGAAATAAATTTTGTTGTACTTTGAAGCCACTTTTTTCTTTATGATGGTCTCTCTTAAGACAACCTAGTCCATTCATTCTTTTAGGAGGTATAAATCTTCTATTTATTCTTTCTTGTTGACTTTTCTTGTGTTTTAGTGCGAAGTCCTCTAACTTACCTCTCATATTTCTAGGGAGATCATAACTTCTATCTAGTACATGAGTCAAAACAAGTTTTTCTTTCTTGAAGAGTATGTAGTAGTACGGTAAATACAAAGGACATGTGGGAGTTCTTCTACCCAGTGTTGGTGTCATAAATTATCTTCTATATCCCTCTAAGCAAAACTTTATTTGTTAATTCTACTTGACTGTTGGTTTAGGGATGCTAAATGATGGGTTCCTTACAAATAGTCCATTAACTCTTGGAAATTCTTATTTGTGAATTGTGCTCTATTATTTGTCATTGTGGCATGCAAGATACAAAACCTAATGAGAGTGTTTCTTTTGAAGAAACACAATGTCGTGGTCCTTGATTTTTATCAATGGTCCTACCTCAATCTATTTTGTGAAATAATGTACAGTGAGGATCAAGAAATTTAGTTTCCCTAGTTCCAAAGGAAAATGACCTAAAATATTAATTTCCCACTAAGAAAAAGGCCACGGGGAATATAACCCACTCAATTATGTTAGCGGCAAGGTGAATGCCACTGTGGCTTTGACATCCATTACACTTTTGGACATCTACTCTAGCACCTTTCCTCATGGTCGGCCAAAAATAGTTGGCCCTGAGTATTTTATTTTCTAAGGCACATTCTCTCCAACTTTTTCCTTTCGGTCCTTCATGAATTTCTTCAAGCACTCTTTTTCCTCTTTTTTGTCAAGCACTTCAGCAAAAGGTTAGTGAAACCTTTCCTATAAAGACGATATTCTACCAATGAATATGGGCATACATTTATCTTGATTTTTTACACTTCCTTGTTATCTTCTGGTCGGTCTTCGGCCATTATGTATCTTATTATAGGCATCATCAAACTGATGGTCATTCTTATTCATTTTCCATAGTGTTAACTTCTCCGTTTAGGTTGGGGTTTATCAGTGTCTCGTGTAAGACAATTATGTTTCAATCTTATGTATTGGAACTAGATAAATTAGAAAGAGGTCTTCCTTTATGTTTAGTTCTCCTTGGATGTAGTGAATTTTTGCTCTCCAAAAATCCAACATAACATTTATTATATTTGCAAATATTGTTGCGTGATTGTATCTTTGGCTTGGTATATGCCTCAAACCTATAACGTGACGAGGTGTGAGTAAGACTTGAGTATCACTTCTTAGGTCCCCATCTTGGATACCATCTATAATCCAACTAAACACAATTCATATTATGCTTGATTATTTGAAGTAGAGAATTTATACCTAATTGGAACCTTTTTCTTGAAGCCATGAGAGTTTTCTAAAAGAAGTCTTGTGCCACTTCTTTTTATGTTTGATGATCCATATGCAAATAATGTCCACCTGGTTGAGGTATTTGATTCATTGATGTGTTCATCCTAATGTTGCTTCTTTCTTTAAGAGTTTGTAAAATGAAAATGTGTAATATGTTTATTTAAAGATTAATTTAGATATAGCCATTAACATTTTGTTTACTCTTTGGATGCCTTTCTTTGTCTTGGGTGCTTCCAAATTTACCATTGCTTAATATTTTTATTAATTTATTTTTATTCCATCTCTATGAGGTAATTTCCTAATAACTTCTCGTATCTTACTCCAAAGATGCATTAATCATGGTTCAGCCGCATCCCATGTTTTCTAACTTCTCCAAATATAGATTACATATGGCTATGTTTATGTTCTTGTAATTCATTAGACTTGACAATCATGCCTTCCATGTAAACCTCTAGCATATCTCTGATTTGTGTTTATGAAGACCTTGTTGATCATTCTTTGATATGCTTCTCTTGCATTTTTTTAGGTTGAAAAACATGAATTTATAACAAAAGTTTCCTTTGTTCGTCATAGGCACAGTCTTGTTGCGGCCAAGGGGGTTCATTTCTATTTGGCTATATTTTTGGTTCTTTGTGTTATGCAAGCTATAAAAAAGTGAAGTTGATCAAGTTTCAATATTGAGAGCAAACATAAATCAAGTCAAATTCAAATATTAACATCAAAGGAATTGAAGATGTGAAAGCTCTATTGATACCACACTTTATTGTTTTATACTGTTTTGATCAGTAGTGTGTAAAATAAGCAAGAATAATTTTTGAAGTATTAAAACAATGCACATACACATACACATACACACACACACAAAAGTATTTTCAAATTTACATCTATTTCAAAATCTCTTGAAATATTGCTTTTGGCCTTTATCTAATCAATTTCGGCCTTTACCTAATCGATTAAAGATGTGTTATGACCAATTAGGAAAGTAAAGCATGTTGTCTAATTGATTAGAGCTTGCATCTAACCGATTAAGGAGAACACTCACCTAATAATTGATTAGAAAATGCTATTGGCTTAAGTATTTCCTTTTTTTACAAGGTTTAACCGATTAGCGCCACATGCTAATTGATTAGAGAAGAACTAGAGCCCATGACTTTTCCTAAATAAAGGAATCTTGTGCTCACTTCCCATTTTCACATACTCTCTTATCATAAACAATTTCTATTCACTTTACGTTGCTTTCATATTGAGAGAGTGAAAGACTTACATTGAGAGTTGTGTGATTTTGTTGTTGTGCTAAAATTATAATTTAATAGCATAGTTTTCTTGTAGCTTTGTAATTTACTTTGAGGTTTCAAGATAAACCTGACAAAAATCTTGGTATAAGGAAGTTTGTTTGATTCCGACGTAAAATTTCAAGTTGCTTTAATGAGATTCTCAACAGGAAACTCTTACGGACTAGATTAGGCTGCATGGTTTAAGGCTATATTAGTATAAATTACTGGTGTGATCTTTCTATCTAAGTCCTTTTTTTTCCAGTATTTTATTTCTCATTTTTAATTTTTTTTCTTATCTTTTCTTAAAATCATTTGTTTTGGGAAAAAAATTCAAAAACCAAATAACACAATTCATGGTAGGCATCCATAAAAGACAACAGTTTGAAATGAATGACCTCACACCGAGTTTGATTCCTTTGGGCACACTCTATTTAAATATGAATGATTGACGCACATGCACTACTTCTTGTTAGTTTTTCATACCAATACTATATGTTGGACATCCATGTCATATATTTTGCTCAATTTTAAATCTCACTCTGATAAGCTATTCAACAATCTTTTTAGCCGTTCTTGCCCTCTCCTCTCCAGTAACTACTTCCTTCTTAGTTGCACAATATATAGAAAAATGTCCCAAAGCGCCAAATTATGGTATGCAATTTTAGGCATAAGGCATGTCATCAATTGTTTTGACCATGTAAATAAATCATGGTTTCATTGTAGGAATTCTGTTAATGCATTGGGCATAAACTCGAGTAATTATACTCTAATGTCATTGGTTTTTTACGGATCCCTGTCAGGAAGATCGTGATGGCATATTACATTGGTTCATTTATTTGTAATTTCCTGTTCACTTATTGTAATGTTATATATATATATATATATATATATATATATATATATATATATATATATATATATATATATATATATATATATATATATATATAAGGGTTCTAGACAAAGGCGACTCTGGCACTCCCGCTTAAGGGTACTGTCGCCCAGGCGACTTCCCAACAAAAAAAAGGGTACGCCTTGAGGATTGATAATATGTATACAACTCGTTATACCTTATGAGTCAGAAGGGAAGGAGTCCAACATGATTCCTTTGATAATAGTTGGTCAACAATCCCTCCCTTGGTTATAAGGGAGAAATTACCGACCCTACGGGTTTAATAGGCCATAGGCCCAAAAAAGCCTCTATAATGGACAGATCATAACTTAGACCTAAAATGATACAAAGCTTCATGTTGATATAAAGCATCTCACTTCTCGTGATCAGGCATTCTAAAACCATCTAAAAACGCCACCGTACAGGGCTTCTCGCTGTCGTGGGCAAGCCCTTACCACCATAAAGTATAATATACCTACAAAGGCATCTTAGTCCCCATGCCCTTGGAGGAGGAACATGCACACTTGTACTTTTTGACCATCACACTTATGTTGGTACAACTTTGTTATTTCCCACAAATTATATGGGGAATGTTTCATCTAAGCGAACGTCTAGTTCTAGTGCTTCTTCATCCTCTTCCCTTTAGAAATAGGGGCATTTGTAAGTGGTTTCTTAGTAAGGAGGGCCATGAAAAAGGTTCTTGATGAGACTAAATCAGTTTTTGCCATCATGATTTAGTCCTCTAGGGTGTGAAATTTGACCTTCAAGTGGACGGTTAATGAGATTTCTCCTATGCTGGCCAGAACAGGCCTTCCTAGGATACAATTGTAAACATAGTTACATTCAATAATCAATAACTTCACCCTAATGATTCTCATTTCTTCCCTAGTTTGTTTTTCCAGTGAGATTTTGACATATCCCATAGGTCTTGTTATCATTTTTCAAAGATTCAAAGACTTCCCCTATAGTATGGTTGATGAATTTGATGTAAAACTAACTTCCTTTATATTTTGGAATACATGATATATTGAATAAACTTCCTTGGTCCACCAACATGACCACCTATTGCCACCTTTATAAATATGGGTATATGGTTCAGGATTTCATTGACTAATTTATCATCATAAAATGAAGTATAAGTCTTTCACTTATATGATTGTTTCTAAGAGGTGGACTCCTTTGTAAGATAAAACAATAACTCTCATAGGGAGATGAGTGGTGATTGTTTACGAAGACAATCCAATGAACAACAACTTCTCCTTTTCTCAAGTATGAGTTTATGGGTAGATCTTCCCAACTACTGCATATTTGTCCTCAATGTACGCCATGGTGGATGTCTTGTCTCACTTGTTGAATACCCATTTGAGATGAAGGTTTTGAACACGAGCAAGATCTAGGTTGATTTCTAAGTCCATTTGGGTTTTGAACCCCTAATCTTCAAGGGTAGGTGTGCCACTAGAACACGATATTCATTTACCATAGATTAAACTAATGATATAATCTAGACCTAAATAATCTTGAGGATATATTCCACTTCAACCGGTATGGTAGTTACCAGTTGTGTTTTTTCCTTTAAGCCTTCATCAATATTGTAGAAAAGGGACGGATGGTACCTACAAACACTTTGACGTCCAAGTGTGACCGAATAAGGCATATAATAATATATTTAGGTTTTAGAGAGTGTGTACCTTAAGTGTGATGTATTACCATCTTTATAGGTAAACTCTAGTATTTTCGGATGTCTAGAATATTCTTTTCACGTCATGTGTCCTGATATTATTTGTTATGTTATCTAATAGTATCCATTTGATCATGCATCATGATTGTGTGTATTTTTAGGGTGAAACATATTATTTTCTCGTGGTTTGGTGTCCCTTTGTTTCTCCATCCATGATATTCCTCATTGGACTAGATTATGTATGATAAGAACCTATTTCATAATGAGCCTAAATTCTCATTGCATTGACACATGTAGTAACATTTAGGGAACTCCAAAATGACATACAATGTGATATTCAATGAAATATAACACGTATTTTAAATAAATGACTTCTACCCACTTTAAAAAGTAATCAATTACCACATATATACATAGTTCATTAGCAGGTACATGTAGAATACTAGGGTGTTTTTTGGTACATTCTTCACACCCTTTTGTGAATTCAAAGCTACTTTTGAACATGACACATTTTGTTTTTAACACCCAATTCATTTTGTCACATTCTTGATAAGTTCCACAAATTCCTTGGTGTCTTCTAGTAATGCAACATAGGCATATTCCTCCCCTAAACATCTAGCAAAAGTAACATTAGACACCTGTTTATATAAATCCTTGTTGAATATGTTATAGAATAAGAACTTATTTTTTTAGTCACATGTTAAACTTGAATTTTGAAAATACTTCATAATTTTTAACTTCCTATATCCAATTTCAAGTAATATTCATGATTACA